>NW_027248470.1:655000-773334 GCF_031021105.1 Erythrolamprus reginae | reverse complement strand
CACCCCTTCCTCTGTTCCTGTCCCTTCCCTCTTTCCTTCCTTCCTTCCCACCCTCCGTCCATTCATTCACCCATTCCTCTCTTGATCGCCCCTTTTACCATTCCTTCCTTCCTTCCTTCCTTCCTTCCACCCTCCTCCTTCCTTCATAGCTCGCCCCTGGCCTTTCTTCCCTTCCTTCCAGATGGGAGTGCCCCCTCAAGACACCCGCCCGACTGCTGGTACCCTGCTTTTTCTCTCCCTCGTCCTTTCCAGCTCCTCGCCGGTGGCTGCCGGGTGTGGGATCCCCCTCCCCCCTCCCCTCGCTAGAAAGCACATGGTTTTGTCAACAAGAAGGGAGAAGTGCCAAGGAGCCGTAAATAAGCCTCGCTCCGCTTGACCGATGCCAGGATCTTTCTTTCCCTTGTCACTCCCGCTTCTTTCTTTCTCCTGGACGAGTCCACACAATCGGCTTAACCCAGTTCCTGAAATAGCCTATGGCAGTGCTTCCCAACCTTGACAACTTGAAGATATCTGGACTTCAACTCCCAGAATTCCCCAGCCAGCATTCTCTGGCTGGGGAATTCTGGGAGTTAAAGTCCAGATATCTTCAAAATGCCAAGGTTGGAAACACTGGCCTATGGGACCGCCTGGGCTTGGCGCGAAGCAGGATATGATCCCCGGGGGTTGGAGTGGCTTGGCGACTTAAAATAGTTTTAAAATGGTGGGGGGGGCAGACACTTAGGCTGTATGGGGCCCCAAAATTCCTGATGGTGGCCCTGCAGTCAGGTTAAGAGAATCACTGCAGTTGGTAAGTGAATTGTGATCCTCTAAGCAAATCCAGCTTTCTCCCGTTGACGTTTGCTTGTTGAAAACCGGGTGGGAATGGCCATCCCCTGCCCTGGGACGTTGCAACCCTTATAAATTACATGCTACTTTCCAAGCCCCCAAATTTCCTAACTCAATTGGTGTGTGGGTGTGTTGTGGGAGGAAATGATGCAACGGTTTTAAGTGTGAGGACCCATTGTCAGTTTTTCCCACTGCTGTTGTAACTTTGAACCGTCTCTAAAATAATGGTTGTAAGTCAAGGACATTCTTTATCCCACTTATTTCTTTAATTCTTTCTTTGATGGGGAAGGTTCTTTAATTCCCTTTTTAATTCCTTCATTCTTAAAATAACACCAGAGCTGCAAACTCCTGCCTCTAACAACCCTTGTGGTGCTTAAAACCACTGAGGAATGCAGCCATGTGAAACCCTTGTCCAGGGAAAAAGTTGAATATTTGTCATTCATTCACTTGGTCAGAGGCAGCAAGAAAACCTCTGGCAGAATGTGGCGATTTTCCTGGCCGAAGGCCAGTCTTTCTTTTTAAAGACAACTTCTAATGAGTTTTCACAACAGGGCCAAACAAGTTTTTTGAAATCTCCTCCTCTCTCTCCCTCTCCTTCACTCTTTCCCTCCTCTCTCTCTCTCCTCCCCCTCACTCTCCCCCTCCCTCCCCCCTCCTCTCACCCCTCCCTCCCTCCCTCTCGCACCCTCCCTCCCCTCCCTCTCCCCCTCCCTCCCTTTCCCTCCCTCTCTCCCTCCCTCCCTCTTTTCCATCTCTCCCTCCCCCATCTCCCTCCCTCTCTCTCCCTCTGTCCCTCCCTCCCTTTCCCTCCCTCCCTCTTTCCATCTCTCCCTCCCTCTCTCTCTCCCTCCTTCACCCCTCCCTTCCTCTCTCTTCCCCCTCTCCCTCTTTTGCTCTCCCTCCATCTCTCCTCTCTCCCTCCCTCCCCTTCCCTCTCTCCCTCCCTCTCTCCCTCCCTTCTCCCTCCCTCCCTATCTTCCCCTCCTGCCCTCCCTCTCCCTCTCTCCCTCGTTTGCTCTCCCTCCATCTCTCTCCCTCCCTCCCTTTCTCTCCCTCCCTTTCCCTCCTCCCTCTTTCCATCTCTCCCTCCCTCCCTCTCCCCCCCTCTCTCTCCCTCCCTCTCTTTCTTTCTCACCCATGTGCTTTTTTGCCCAGGACCTCAAACCATATGGTCCTGTCCAGTCCACCATTAAAAACCATCTTTGCAATCATCCACCATATTTCCAGTGTCTTTCTCCCCACTTGGAACTGAATCCTGATGGACATTTCTTCCAACATGGTTATAAGGAAGGTGAAAATGGGAGCCCTCTGCCTTCGTTTACGCATCATGCTCATTTTCATACTTTCCCAAACTCTGGCACCACTGAAGATGTGTTCCAAATTATGCTCCATTGTAAACCGTGATTAATAAGGGCTTAGGGCTAAACCCGATGCAAAGGATGAGATCTTTTCATGCCATCAGGGTTCCAAATACATCCAAAATTAAATCAGAGTCTGAGGCATAGACTTCCTCAAAGCTCCAATTTATCAGTCTAAGAATATATAATATGTGGCAGGCTAGAAGTCTCCAAATCAATCACTGGCTTCGGTCTGACACCATGATGATTCATTTTGGTGCAATGGTTAGAGTGCAGCACAGCAGGCTACTTCAGTTAACTTCTAGCTGTAGTTCAGCAGTTCAAATCTCACTACCGGCTCACGGTTGACTCAGCCTCCCATCCTTCCAAGGTGGAAGGATGTTCTTTCTGTGCCAACTCAGGAAGCTCAAGCTGCCCAAGGAGCTGATGATCCAGTTCTACAGAGGAATCATTGAGTCTGTCATCTGCACCTCTATCACTGTCTGGTTTGGTTCTGCAACCCAACAAGACAGACCCAGACTTCAGAGGACAATCAGAACTGCAGAAAAAGCAATTACTGTCAGTCAACCAGCCTTCCATTGTGGACCTGTATACTGCGCGAGTCAAAAAGAAGGCTGTGAAAATATTTACTGACCCCTCGCATCCTGGACACAAACTGTTTCAACTCCCACCCTCAAAATGATGCTATAGAGCACTGCACACCAAGACAACTAGACACAAGGACAGTTTCCCCCTGAACGCCATCACTCTGCCAAACAAATAATTCCCTCAACACTGTCAAACTATTTACTAAGTCTGCACTACTATTACTACTAGTTTTTTTCCTCATCATTCCTATCATCCTTTTCCTCCCATTTATGACTGCACGACTATAACTTGTTGCTTGCATCTTTAAGATTTTGTATTAACATTGATTGTATTTTCATTGCTTATTTGACCCCTGTGACAATCATTGTTGTACCTCAGTATTCTTGACAAATGTATATTTTCTTTTATGTACACTGTACCAAAGACAAATTCCTTGTGTGTCCAATCACACTTGGCCAATAAAAAATAAATAATTATATTCTAAGTCTTTAATTCACACAAAATTGGCTATTCTATTCTATTCTATTCTATCCTATCCTCCGTGGCTTGCATTGGCTGCCAATCAGTTTCCGGTCACAATTCAAAGTGTTGGTCATGACCTTTAAAGCCCTACATGGCATTGGACCAGAGTACCTCCGGAACCGCCTGCTTACCGCACGAATCCCAGCGACCGATAAGGTCCCACAGAGTTGGCCTTCTCCGGGTCCTGTTGACTAAACAATGACGTTTGGTGGGCCCCAGGGGAAGAGCCTTCTCTGTGGCGGCCCCGGCCCTCTGGAACCCTATCATTATTTAAAAACTAAACTAAACAGAGACACTTTTCCCCCAGGGCTATTTTTTATACTTTGTTTTATGTTTGGTATGAATGTTGCTGTTTAGTTTTTAAAATAATGATAGGGTTTTATATGTTTTTAATATTAGATTTGTTCCACTGTTATATTGTTTTTATTGCTGTTGTGAGCCGCCCCGAGTCTTCGGAGAGGGGCGGCATACAAATCTAATAATAAATAAATACATAAATCCTATTCTATTCTAATTCTATTCTATTCTAAGGACCCAGACTGGTTTGGGGCAATATAGGCTGATTCTGCAAACCGCATAGGAGAGGGCTGTAAAAGCACTATGAAGCGGTAGATAAGTCTAAATGCTACTGCTATGTGGGTCAAGATTCCCTTGCAGACAATATCCCTTGGCTAACCATGGGGGGGGGGGCCTTGCAATCTCCCCACTAACCGGAGGGATCTCCCGAATCTCTCCATGTTGACTTCCAATTTTCAGTCTTCGCAGAACAGACACCAGGCTGAGGGGTTGTGGGGAGCACAAGTCGTGTTCATCACCAGATCAAAAATGTTTTTTTTCTCCAGGGCCCCTGAACTCTGAAGGGATTTTTATGCGCAAGCAGGATGCTTTTACCTTGAATTGTAGGCAGGGAGCTTCCAAGGCCGAGGGGAGCGACTGTCTTTTGATCTCTGCCTTCGGAGAGGAGCTGGGGGGAAGGGGAGGGAAGACTTCTGCCTTTGTTCACTTGAGGACAGGGGGGGGGAGAGAGCAGAGAAAGGGAGGAAGGCCCCGGGCATTAGTGAACCTCCCCTAGGTCTCATATGGTAGCAGCTGCTCCTTAAATGCAGCCTGGGGGGTTGGTGGGATGGAGGGGCCTGGACGGGTGTTAAGTGCAAATGGGGGGGAGTTGTGTTTATTGGATTGGAATGGCTGCAAGGAAGAAGTGTTGAAATGTACACACACACCCAACCCAGCAATCAGCTGGCCTCTTCCCACCAGGAAACCCCTGGAGCTTGTTTCTGGTCTGCCAGTGGGTGATAACTCACGTCTTTTCGGATATCGTGCCTTCTGTCTGCAGCGCCTCAGCGGAAACGTTTGCCGGCTGGGGGAAGCCAGAAGAGATACGGGGGCAATATTCTCGGCACTTTCCCTCCAGCTGGTGTCCGGGTGGGTGTGAGGAGACCGGCTTCTGGAGAAACGCCGCCTGCGGTCTCAATCTCTGGCCTTTTGTCCATTTCCAGTCAGTGAGAGATTGCCGAGAGTGTTTGGAAAAAATGGGCACATTTTCCGATTGAGAGGAAGCATCGAAAGAGAGGCGCCCAAAGCCACGTCCAGGCCCCTGTGGCCTGCCACGTTTTAAATAAATCCTTTGGGTGATTGATTGATTTGTTTGTTTTGTCATGTACATATTGGTGGTATACAAAGATATAGTATTTGTTTGTTTGTTTATTTATTTTATAATTTAATTTAATTATTTTATTTTATAATTTAATTTAATTATTTTATTTTATTATTTTATTTTATTTTATTTTTTCATTCATTCATTCATTCATTCATTTATTAATTCATTCGATTTTTATGCCGCCCTTCTCCTTAGACTCAGGGCGGCTTACAACATGTTAGCAATAGCACTTTTTAACAGAGCCGGCATATTGCCCCCACAATCGGGGTCCACATTTTACCCACCTCAGAAGGATGGAAGGCTGAGTCAACCTTGAGCCGGTGATGAGATTTGAACCACTGACCTGCAGATCTACAGTCAGCTTCAGTGGCCTGTAGTACAGCACTCTACCTGCTGCGCCACCTCGGCCCATACATTTGTATACATGATATTAGTAAGAGAGAAACATTAGGACAGGGGACTTAAGGCACCCTGGTGCACTTATGCACGCCCCTTACTGACCTCTTAAGAATCGGGGAGAGGTCAACAGTGGATAGTCTAGGGGTAAAGTTTGGGGGGTTAGGTGATGATACTACAGAGTCAGGTAGTGAGTTCCATGCATCAACTACTCAGTTGCTAAAGTCATGTTTCCTGCAGTCGAGTTTGGAGTGGTTTACTTTAAGTTTGTATCTGTTGTGTGCTTGTGTGTTGTTGGGGTTGAAGCTGAAGTAGTCGTTGACAGGAAGGACATTGTAGCAGATGATTTTATGGGCTATGCTTAGGTCATGTTTAAGGCGACATAATTCTAAGCTTTCTAAACCTAGGATTATAAGTCCCAAATTATGGATGGTGCCAAATTGGAAGGAATCGATCTACCTGTGTGGGAGAAGGCTGGGCATCTTTTTGCAGCAATTTTGCAATTCGGAGAGCCTGTTTTTGATGGTGTTCTCACACAATGGCTGCCATTGGAGGCAAAAATGATTTAAAAAACCTTCCCCCCAAAACATAAATTGAGCAGAAGTCAAGCTGGTGAGATTGTTATACGTCTACTCTTGTCCAGTGTATCTTTTATCTTTTATTTTTTTTCTCTTCTGGATTGATGGGCTCTCTTCCCAACAAAAGAGCAGTGTGCTCCTATTCAACATTTCTATTTCCTAAGCATTTCTGTAGAGCCCACCTGGGCCCAGAAAGAGGGATTCTTGTCTCTAAAGATGCAAGCAGCTGAAAAGTCCTCTGCTTCGCAGCTGGCCCACTTCCCTTTGATTTATTAAAAAAACCAGAAAATATAAATTCAAAGGAGACAGGGAATCTGGCAGGCCTCAAGGGGATGGTACTACTCTTGGGACCACCGCCATTTATCTGGGTCAGAAAAGAGAATCTAAAACTCCGCTGAACAAAACAATTGCAGCCTTTTGAAATTGCAAGGTGGGTTGTTAAAATTTCAAGGAAAACTGAAAAAGTGGGCCACAGGGGGGGGAGGGCTTAGGTGTGAGAGTGGGCTAATGTTTAGGCCACGTCTGCATTAGGTTATAATCTTAGATGAACTGTTGAATAATTGACCAGTATGCACAACGGATTATCATGAAGCACAGAAGTGATGTTAAATTGATGGAAAGCTTCTTTCAATATTTGCTGGAAAGTAGAAACAAGGAAATAAAATTGGAATAGTATTTACCTAGCAGTAAAAAGACTTAGGTTTCCGAACGGATTGTGGACCGAATATGTTAATGCAATTTTATAATTTTTTTTCTGTATTATTAGAAGAGTATCAGCCTTGTAGATGACCCTCACTCTGTCAAGGACCTTGGAGTACTCATATCTAATGACCTAAGTGCCAGAACCTAGTGTAACGACGTTGCCAAAAAGGCACTGAGTTATTAATTTAATCCTATGTAGCTTCCTCTCTGGCAATATTAATCTACTAACCAGAGCATACAAAACATTTGCCAGACCAATTCCAGAATACAGTCCACCTATCTGGAATTCACACTACATATTGGATATCAATACAATTGAGAGAGTCCAGAAATATTTCACAAGAAGAGTTCTCCACTCCTCTGCTCGCAACAAAATCCCTTATTCCACCAGATTTGAAATTTTGGGCTTAGATAGCCTAGAATTTTGTCACCTTCAATCTGACCTAAATGTAGTTCACAAAATCATCTACCACAATGTCCTACCTGTCGGTTCTGCCGGGCTCTCTGGTAGGAGCCTCCTGAAAATTCAAGGGTACAAATTGCAGACACACACACACACACGTTTGAAAATTCAAAACAATGTTCTTTATCACAAAAATCAAAATAAACTAAGTACAGTACTCTTTTTGTATTGCAAAGAGCACTGGTCCCAAAACAGCCAGGTAGTCTGTACAATTTCCCTTAAGCAGTCATTAAGTACTTAGCTAGCAGCTGTGAAAAAACTTCACACCCCTTTTTCTTCCAACGAAGTGAGACACACAAACACACACACACACACACACACACACACACACACGTTGCTCAGCTTTGGTTTCAAAAGTGTGAAAAATCAACAAAGTCCAGAAAACAGCAACACAGGATTCCTGAAGAACTGCAATCAGATACTCTTTCACAACGGCCAAACCCACACAATGCTATTTATAGTAGCAGCCCTAATTACTGGAGCCCCACCCAACCACAGGTGGCCTCATTTTCTCTTGTAATCCTTCAGTTGTTGTCTCCTATGCATCACTCCACTCATGCGTGGATGTGTCATTAATTCTTGTTCAGAATCCAAGGATGATACAGATGATTGATCTCTTCCTGGGCTGTCTGCCACACTCTCCTCCTCCCTGTCACTCATGTCTTCTTGGTCAGAGGAGCCTTCATCATCAGATTCTACTGGGGGAAAAAACAGGCCTGTGGCATGTGGATGTCTCCCCCACATCCACCTGCACATTCCTTGGGGCAGGAGCTGGGCCAGAGCTAACCACAACGCCTGTCAATCATTTCTTCATCTTCAACCACAACAATAAACAAGCACACAATCCATTCAAATTTAATGTTAACCACTCCAAACTTGAATGCAGAAAATATGAGTTCAGCAACAGAGTGATTAATGCCCAGAGTTCATTTTGGAGATGGGTGGCTTATAAATCGAATAAATTGAATTTGAAAATTGAATGCTTGAAATAGACTACCTGACTCTGTGGTTTCTTCCCCAAACCCCAAAATCTTTAATCTTAAGACTACCTACAGTGGACCTCACCCCATTCCTAAGGGGTGTGCATAAGTGCACCATCGTGCTTACCGTTCCTGTCCTACTATCTTATTGCCTAAGTTACCTGTACCTACTTTGTTAATGTTTATGTTTATACCAATTCCTGCTGTCTTGAACATGTTTGAGAAATAAATAAACAAAATAAATAAATGAGCTTAGGATGTGTTTAGAGCAGGGGGTGTTTGGCAAGGGGTGTGAGGAAACTAAACTGTGTGACAAACAGTTGAAAGAGGTAAGTTTAGGTTAGAAAACAAGATTAAAAGAAGACCTGAAAACAATTTAAAACAGCATTTCTCAACTTTAGCAACCTTAAGATATGTGGACTTCAATTCTCAGAATTCCCCAGCCAGCAACGGGAAGTCCACATGTCATAAAGTTGCTGAGATTGAGAAACACTGATTTAAAGGCAGCTGTGAGAAAACATATGGACAAGAGGGTTTAAATTTACACTGAGTTACAGTCTTAGGGAAAATCTTTATAAATATCATGTATTTATCACCGGAATTGATTGTCAAAAATGTATAAAGAGATTTCAAACATATGTTGGAATGGAAGCACCAGGGGGCTTTTTACCACCTTTGGTGAATTTGTGAAAAGGCTACAAATTATTGGAATGAAATACATATTTAAAAAATTCTGAAGGTCAATCTATAACTCAGACCGGATATATTTTTCTTAGGGTTGATGAACAAAGGTTTGGAAAAATGGCATGGTGTTTTTTTTCTTCCATTCATATCATATGGGTATGATTGATTTTTAAATTTAATTAGGGATTCTAGACAGCCATGAAAATTTAAATTTAATTGGATTAGTTTTACTGTTACTGTTATTGTTCTTATATGTTGTAAGCTGCCCCGAGTCTTCGGAGAGAGGCGGCAAAGAAATCCAATAAATAAATAAATAAAATATATTAGCACATGTTAACTAACAAGGGTATGACACATGACTTAGCCCCAGGGGTGGGCTCAGTGGCGGGTTGCACTTACCTGCAAATAATAATAATAATAATAATAATAATAATAATAATAATAATAATAATAATAATAATTGTTCTGCCAGGCTCTCTGGTAGGAGCCTCCTGAAAATTCAAGGGTACAAATTGCAGACACACACACGTTTGAAAATTCAAAACAATGTTCGTTATCACAAAATTCAAAATAAACTAAGCACTCTTTTTGTATTGCAAAGAGCATTCTTCCCAAAACAACTGGGTAGTCTGTACAATTTCCCTTAAGCAGTCATTAAGTACTTAGCCAGCAGCTGTGAAGAAACTTCACACCTCTTCTTCTTCCAATGAAGTGAAACACACACACACACACACACACACACACACGTTGCTCTGCTGTGGTTTCAAAGGCATGAAAAATCAACAAACAAAGTCCAGAAAACAGCAACACACGATTCCTGAAGAACTGTGATCAGATACTCTTTCACAACTGCCAAACCCACACGCTCCTATTTATAGCAGCAGCCCTAATTACTGGAACCCCACCCAACCACAGGTGGCCTCATTTTCTCTTGTAATAATCCTTCAGTTGTTGTCTCCTATGCATCACTTTACGCATGCGTGGATGTGTCATTAATTCTTGTTCAGAATCCAAGGATGATGCAGATGATTGATCTCCTCCTGGGCTGCCAAACTCCCCTCTTCCCTGTCACTCATGCTTCCTTGGTCAGAGGAGGCTTCATCGGCAGATTCCATTGGGAGCAAAACAGGTCTGCGGCATGTGGATGTCTCCCCCACATCCACCTGCACATTCCTTGGGGCAAGAGCTGGGCCAGAGCTAACCACAACAACAACAACAAATAATAATAATAATAATAATAATAATAATGATAATGATAATGATAATAATAATAATAATTTTTGTCAATTGCAAAAGGCCGCTTTACTGGGATCGGCAAACATAATTCGCCGCTACATCACACAGTCCTAGGTGCTGTAAAGTGGTCTATAAGTATAAGTGCTATTAAGAGAGTGACCAAATTTAATACCAATTGAAAGCCCCTTTGGGAAAGCCCCATGGATAGAAGTCAAATAAATAAATTATAAATAAATATTTCTGCAGGAAACAGAAGGAAACAAAATTGCGAGGTTTCAGTCTGATGACTACTGTACTAATATTTTTTTTTTAAATGATTGTTACATTGTAATCGTAAAACAAGAGTTGTATTACGTTTTATTAAGTTTTATCTGCGGTACAGGAAGGCGGAAATCATTCTTTTTTCAAATAATGTCTTTATTAAATTTCAAATGTTAAAAGTACAAGCTAACATAAAGCAGAAAAGGGAAAGGGAATAACAAGACCAAATGAAAAGGGTAAAAAAAAAAATACAGCAGAAAATTTTATAACACGGATGACCTCCAATTTTCTTTTAAACCAGAAGTAATAAGAATACCTCTTGCTATATTTAAACAAATAATCTCCGTATTTTAAATCAGGGGTCTCCAACCCTTGGTCCATGGTATGGTAGAAATCCACTTATTCAGTGTGTTTGTAGCATTTTGGCTGAAGCCCAGTATTTATAACAGAAGCAAAGGCTGCTGAGCACCGTCCCCATCAGTAGTGGGTTACTACCAGTGCGGTAGCGAAATGCGCACCAGTAGCAGCCACCAATGCACAATGTGTGCGCAACCACTCTGGTGGCAGTCCTATGGGCGCTGCCATGTTTTTTCGTATTTTTTGCTTCGTGCGCATGCACAGAAGCAAAATCTTGTGAGGGGACACGCATGCATGCGAGATTTTGGCAAAAAAAATTGGCTTCTGCACATTCACAGAAGCAAAAAAATAGCAGAAATCTCGCCCATGTGCTTGTGTCCCTTCGCAAGATTTTAGTGTGGTTTTGCTTCCTGAACATGCACAGAGGCACAAACATGCTGGGGATATGTGTGCATAGCACATATGCACACGCTCAGCACAACTGAAGATGAGCACGCAGCACACCAGGAGTGGCAATAGAAGCTGTTGGTGATGACCTATAAGGCCCTACATGGCATTGGACCAGAATATCTACGGGACCGCCTTCTGCCGCATGAATACAAGTGGCCGATTAGGTCCTACAGAGTCGGCCTTCTCCGGGTCCCGTCAACTAAACAATGTCTTCTGGCGGGGCCTAGGGGAAGAGCCTTGTCTGTGGTGGCCCCGGCCTCGGCCCTCTGGAATCAGCTCACCCCAGAGATTGGAACTGCCCCCCCGGGCTTCTGCAAGACCTATCTATGTCTCAAGGCATGGGACAATTAATGTATCTCCTTCTCTGATCATTAGGAGTTATGTGTGTTTGTGATTGTATAGTATTGATTGTTTTTTTTAAGATAGCGGGTTTTTAGTCATAGTTTTAACTATTAGTCTTTGGAGAGGGGCGGCATACAAATCTAATAAAACTTAAGCTTAGATTTATATTGTACAGTACTGTTTTATTGCTGTTGTGAGCCACCCCGAGTCTTCGGAGATTGGTGGCATACAAGTCTAATAAATTGTTGTTGTTGTTGTTCTTATTGTTATTGTTGTTGTTGTCATCCGCCCCGGGCCCCATGTTGATCCTTCTTGTGAGATCTATACACAGTACGAAAATCACGAGCTGAGCAGAGTTCGTTCATTAGCTTTTGTGCAGCATTGCTGAGCAAAAATAAAGATAAGCATAATTGAAAACTTTTGGGAATCTATTCTTAGCAATCAGTCCCAGCCTGTTTTTTTGTCTTGGAAACTGGCAGGCCTGCTCCAGAGATATAGTACGTTCATATCACTGAAACCATCAAGAGCGCGCTATGCAGGGCAAGCTATTTAAACTGTGGCGCCAGCCTGATTTTAATAGTTATTGCCAAACAAATAAATAAAAATGTAAAAAAGAATTCATGGTCTTCAAGACTGTCCAAGAATGAAGAATGGCCTGGGTGAGAATGGCCAGCGGCACTCCTTTCTCCAGGCTTCCCCTAAAATGTGTTTCTTAAAAAGGATCAGATTTTACAATACTTGCAAGGCTTACTCTACTTATTAACCCTGCCTCAAAATTGTACTACAGTCCACTGTATTTAATTACACACAAATTACCTAAAACTGGAAACTGAAAAGGACGGAGTTTATAAGCAATTAGTGGAAGAAGCTTTCTGGGGAAACCAGATTCAGCTAACAACCATATTACTAATTTTAACCACTGCGGTGATTCATTTAATAAATGTGGCCAAAAAAATATTCTATTTTTAAGAATAGAATAGAATTCTTTATTGGCCAAGTGTGATTGGACACCCAAGGGATTTGTCTTTGGTGCGTATGCTTTCAGTGTACATAAAAGAAAAAGATACATTTGTCAAGAATTCTTCTTTGCCAGGATTTGGGGCAGCAAAGGTCTCTTTATAAGCAAGGCCAATATATGCGATATATATGCTGGGCGAAACCCAGTGGGGCTGCCACAGAGAAGACTCTTCCCCTGGGTCCCGCCATACGGCATTGTTTAGTCAGCCGGACCCATAAAAGGACAACTTTGTGGGATTTGATTGGCCGCTGGGATTGATAGCAATGTTACAATACTTGAGGGGCTACTACAGAGAGGAGGGGTCAGGCTGTTCTCCAAAGCACCAGAAAGTCAGACAATAGATTATGAATGGAAGCTGACCAAGGAGAGATTCAACCTTTGAATAAGCAGGAACTTTCTGACAGTGAGAGTGTTCTGTCGGGCTCTCTGGTAGAATCCTCCCAAAAATTCACAGGTACAAATTTCAGACACACACGTTTGAAAATTCAAAACAATGTTCTTTATAATGAAAATTCAGTTAAACTAAGCCCTCTTTTTGTATAGCGAAGAGCACTGGCCTCCAAACAAACTGGTAATTTGTACAAGTCCCTTATCAGTTCTGTGATACTTAGCTTGCAGCTGTGAGGCAATTCACAGTCCTTCTTCTTTCACAAAGTGAAACACACTTTGCTCTGGTTTAGTTTCAAAGCGGCGAAAAATCAGCACACAAAAGGTCAAAGTCAGTAAAGCAGTCACGAAACACAACGATCAGATAATCCTCCACAATGGCCAAACCCACAGGCTGCTATTTATAGCAGCCTCACTAATTACCACAGCCCCACCCAACCACAGGTGGCCTCATTTTCTTTTATAATAATCTCTCAGTTGTTGTTGGCTATGCATTGCTCTCGGCATGGTGGCTGTATCATTAACTCTTGTTCTAAATCCAAGGAGGAGCTAGATAATTGATCTCCTTCTGAGCTGTCTGCCCCACTCTCCTCCTCCCTGTCACTCATGTCTTCTTGATCAGAGGAGCCTTCATCATCAGTTTCCACTGGGGGCAAAACAGGCTTGCAGCATGTGGGTGTCTCCCCCACATCCACAGTCCTTGGGGCAGGAGCAGGGCCAGAGCTAACCACAACACTGTGGAGGTTGTGAGAGCTCCAACACTAGAGACTTTCAAGAGGAGATTGCACTGCCATTTGTCAGAAATGGTGTAGGGATTCCTGCTTGAGCAGGGGTTGTACTAGATGACCTACAAGGTCCCTTCCAACTCTAGCAATCTAATATAATCGATACATACATGCAACCGCATAAATAGGCCAACCTGTTTTCCAGAGCATTTGAAGGCCAAGGAACAATGGATGGAAACTGAACAAGGAGAGATTCAACCTAGAAATAAGGAGAAATTTCATGACACTGAGATCAATCAACCAATGGAGCAGCTTTGCCTTCAGAAGTTGTGGGAGCTTCATCACTGGAAGCTTTCAAGAAGAGACTGGAATATCAGGAATGGTGTAGAGTCTTTTTCTTTAGGGGGAGGTTGGACTAGATGACCTACAAGGTCCCTTCCAACTCTGTTATTTTATTGTGTTACATAGAAACATAGAAGGTTGACGGCAGAAAAAGACCTCATGATCCATCTAGTCTGCCCTTATACTATTTCTTGTATTTTATCTTACAATGGATATATGTTTATCCCAGGCATGTTTTAAATTCAGTTACTGTGGATTTACCAATCACGCCTGCTGGAAGTTTGTTCCAAGGATCTACTACTCTTTCAGTAAAATAATATTTTCTCATGTTGCTTTTGATCTTTCCCCCAACTAACTTCAGATTGTGTCCCCTTGTTCTTGTGTTCACTTTTCCTATTAAAAACACTTCCCTCCTGGACCTTATTTAACCCTTTAATATATTTAAATGTTTCGATCATGTCCCCCCTTTTCCTTCTGTCCTCCAGACTATACAGATTGAGTTCATGAAGTCTTTCCTGATACGTTTTATGCTTAAGACCTCCCACCATTCTTGTGGCCCGTCTTTGGGCCCGTTCAATTTTGTCAATATCTTTTTGTAGGTGAGGTCTCCAGAACTGAACACAGTATTCCAAATGTGGCCTCACCAGCGCTCTATATAAGGGGATCACAATCTCCCTCTTCCTGCTTGTTATACCTCTAGCTATGCAGCCAAGCATCCTACTTGCTTTCCCTACCGCCTGACTGCTTTCCCTACATACATTTTACCAGGATGCAGCGCGAGGTTGGCAAATGTGAGAATGGACAAACCCAGGAAGCTTTAGTCTTGAATATAGCCAAGACAAGGCAGAAAGAGTTTTTCCCTCCAAAAAAAATCCCAGGCCACTCAGCCAAATTTCCTAATGAGAAGTAAACTCCAACTTTTAGAGTTTATTTTTGTACTTCTTGAGAGGAGAGAAACCTCCTTGTCCCTTTCGATTTCCTGTGCTGACTTGTTTTGCAGCAACTAAATCAGGGCTTATTTCCATGCCTGGAAAAAAAAAGCAGCTTTACAAAAATCACATCATGGTGATTCACAAGACTTTCCCCTTGCGTTACTGAAAGAACATGCTGGGACATTGCAGGATATTATATCGTTTCTTGCAGTATATGCAAGTTTGCAGGTATGGTCTAGATATGAAAAGGAACAAAGCGAATGAAAAGAGAACCAAATCAAGATATAAATATTGCAGAAAAGGCCCATTAATCCCCTGGGACTTTGTTTACGCCAATGAATATAGAAAAGACATGAATGCCTGATCTGGTTTTTGATTGAGACAACTAAAGAAGAACGAGGAGGGGGGGATTCTTTTGCTAACATTTCAATATGCTCTACTGCTCAAGCACTCAAATACATACATATTGATCAGCTCGTCCCCTTCTGCGGTAAGCAACCGTATGCAAATCACATTTAAAAAAAAGGGATTTTAAAAAATTAAAGAAAGAAGAGAAAAGAAAAGGAAACCTCTTATTTGCCCCAATCCTGCTACTGAGCTTGTGCGGATGCGAAATTTTTAATTTCTTTTCTTTTCTTTATTTTAGTAAAGGTAGTATACCAAGAAAAAAAATACTGTTTATATACATGATATTGGCACTAATAAGAGGGAAACATTAGGACAGGGACGGTAGGCACGCTGGTGAACTTATTGAATGCCCCTTACTGACCTCTTAGGAATCAGGTGAGGTCAACAGTAGATACACTAAGGGTAAAGTTTTGGGGGTTTGGTGATTAAACTACAGAGCCAGGTAGTGAGTTCCGTGCATTAACAACTCGGTTGATGGAGTCATATTTTCTACAGTCGAGTTTGGAGCTGTTTACTTTGAGTTTGTATCTGTTATGTGCTCGTGTATTGTTGTGGTTGAAGCTGAAGTAGTCATTGACAGGAAGGACGTTGTAACAGATGATTTTATGGACTCTGCTTAGGTCGTGTTTAAGGCGACATAGTTCTAAGCTTTTTAAATCTAAGATTGTAAGTCTAGTTGCGTACGGTATTCTGTTCCGAGTGGAGGAGTGGATGGCTCTTCTTGTAAAGTATTTCTGGACATTTTCTAGAGCGTTTATGTCCGAAATGCAGTGCGGGGAGAGGACCGACCTCTGAGGCACCCCACAAGGGAGTAACCTTGAAGTCGACCTCTGACCCTCCACTAACACCGACTGCGACTGACCAGAGAGGTGGGAGGAGAACCACTGAAGAACAGTACCTCCCACTCCCAACCCCTCCAGCCGGCACAGAAGGATACCATGGTTGATGGTATCGAAAGCCGCTGAGAGATCGAGAAGCACCAGGACAGAGGAAAAACAGCAGTTTCTGTGCTGTAGCCGGGCCTGAATCCTGACTGTTGAGGGCCTAGATAATTGGCTTCTTCCAAGGACCGCTGGAGCGGTCTCTGTGAGATCTGGGATGCATGAGGCAGTAGACCGCCCCATAGGTAATCTGGTTCTAAGCCATGTAGGCAGTGATGGGCTCCTACAGGTATGGTCAGGTACGCAGGACCGGTAGCAAATTTTTGATTTTTTTTCTTTTTTTCCCTTCGGGGCTCTGGGTGTGTTTTTCCTATCGCAGTAAATGAGGTTGAATGTGTATAACTTTAGAAGAGCTATGTGTGCGTGTGTGTACATACACTTTATATAGTAGATAATCAGGGGTGGGCAGCTGCCCGGACAGGGGAGGGAACGCAGTGGGTTAGCGAAAATGGAGCTCCATCCCAGAGCACCCAATTTGCACTGAAAGATGTTGAAACAAAATGCATAAGCCACACCCAAAGTGCGGTAGTAAAAATTTTGCTAGCCCGTCACTTCATGTAGGGCTTCATAGGTAAAAACCAACACTTTAAATTGCGACTAATTGGTAGCCAATGCAACTCATGGAGTGATATTGATATTTGGGTATATCTTGGTAAACCCATAAGGACTTGTGCGGCTGCATTTTGAACTATTTATTTATTGTTAGAGTTGAAAGGGACCATGCAGGTCATCATGTCCAACCCCCTGCCTGAGCAGGAATCCTAAAGCACCCCAGCCAAGTGGCAGTCCAATCTCCTCTTGAAAGTGTCCAGAGTTGGGGAGTTCACAACCTCCGCAGGCAGGTTGTTCCAATGGTTTATCGCTCTGACCGTCAGGAAGTTCTTCCTTACTTCTAGGTTGAATCTCTCCTTGGTCAGCTTCCAGCCGTTGTTCCTCGTCCGGCCCTAAAACAGAGCTTTAACTAACTGCAGTCTCCAAACGTTCTTTAAAGGTAGCCCCTTTGGTGATATATGGGTATATCTTGGCCCCCCTCAGGGCTAGCACAATTAATTTACTAATCCTGTGGGGAGGAGCTGGGAGAAATGGGTGAAAACCGAAGGGAATGTATACAAAAAATACACATAATCTCAGCAGGTTCGCTCAAGGCATGGAAGCACCCCAGCTGCAAGCTAAAGTCAGCAGGGATCTCCACTGGGTAGCAGCGATATAAGAAGACGCAGAAGGCAGATGATCCCATTAGTCACAGTGGGAAAAGCATCGTTTCATACTGTGTGAGAGACCATCATGGAAATCACTCCTGCGTTTTACCACGATACAGTATAGATAGACAATATTCAATTCAATTCAATTCAATTTATTAGATTTGTATGCCGCCCCTCTACGAAGACTCGGGGCGGCTCACAACAACAATAAAAACAATATTCTAGCGAAAACAAATCTAATATTAAAAATCACATTAAAACCCTATCATATTTAAAAAGCAAACAACACATACATATCCAAGCATAAATATAAAAAAGCCTGGGGGAAAGGTGTCTCAATTCCCCCATGCCTGGCGGTATAGATGGGTCTTGAGTAATTTACGGAAGACAAGGAGGGTGGGGGCAGGTCTAATCTCCGGGGGGAGTTGATTCCAGAGGGCCGGGGCCGCCATAGAGAAGGCTCTTCCCCTGGGGCCCGCCAAACGACATTGTTTAGTCGATGGGACCCGGAGAAGGCCAACTCTGTGGGACCTTATCGGTCGCTGGGATTTGTGCGGTAGCAGGCGGTTCCGGAGGTACTCTGGTCCAATGCCATGTAGGGTTTTAAAGGTCATAACCAACACTTATATAAAATGATGGACGATACAAGTTGGATGAGATTCATCGAAGAAGACCTGAGGAGGAGCCTTTGGAGTACCATTGGTTTTTATGATTGGGCTAGCTAAATTAAAACCTTAAAGCTGGTTGCCATGCAAGAAAAGAGAATTCAAAGCTGCAACGACAGAATTACAGTAGAAACATGAAATGTAAGGCGCATGAGCATGGTAAAGTTTAATGAAATGAAAGGTGAATTGACTAGCCATTAGGTCACAGTGGTTCTCAACCTTTCTAATGCCGCGACCCCTTAATAACGCTCCTCATGTTGTGGTGACCCCCAACCATAAGTCTAGCATCAATTCTCCCAACAGAGCTTTAAGCTGATTGGCAGGAAGGTCAAGAGGGACACCTCTGATTGGTTGGATTCTAAAAATATGTTTCAAAGTGCCAGCATAGAGGTTTTAGGTCGTAACACCATGGGAAATTTGTTTTTTCCCATGGTCTTAAATGACCCCTGTGAAACGGTCTTTCGACCCCCAAAGGTTGAGAACCACTGCATTAGGATCTTGCCAATTTGCAAACTGAAGAAAGAGAGAGACAGTTTTGCCTAGTGGTTAAGGCACAAGGCTAGAAAATGGGAGACCATGAGTTCAAGTCCCACCTTATCAAAGGTTGCTTTTGGGGCAGTTCTCTCTCTCAGCCCAACCTGAGGAATTGTTGTGGGGGAAATAGGACAAGGAAGATATGTTGGCTATATTCACCACCTTTATTTGTAAAAAAAATAATAAAGTAGACTAGACTAGACTAGACTAGACTAGATTAGATAGACCATACCATACCATACCAGACTAGACTAGACTAGACTACTATTTATTATTATTATTTATTAGATTTGTATGCCGCCCCTCTCCGGAGACTCAGAGTGGCTCACAACAAAAACAACAATGTGACAAATCCAATATATTAAAAGATATCTAAAACCCCATTATTAAAACCATGCAACACAATCATACCATACATAAAGAATATAAACCCAGGGGTATTTTAATTTCCCCATGCCTGATGACATAGGTGGGTCTTCAATAGCTTACCAAAGGCAAGGAGGGTGGGGGCAGTTCTGATCCCTGGGGGAAGTTGATTCCAGAGGGCCAGGGCCGCCACAGAGAAGGCTCTTTCCCTGGGTCCTGCCAGACGACATTGTTTAGTTGATGGGACCTGGAGAAGGCCAACTCTGTGTGACCTTATTGGTCGCTGGGATTCGTGCGGCAGAAGACAGTTCCGACTAGACTAGACTATACCAGACTAGAGTAACAGAGTTATTTAAAAGGATCTTTGAGGTGGCTGTCCAATCTCTTCTTAAATACCTCCAATATTGGAGCACCCACAACTTCTGAAGGGAAGCATGTTAAGATATTCACGAACTGGGAGAGCCATGTTAACAAGCTCACCCAATGAATAGGCATAGCAACTAAGATAGCCAATGAGAGCTACGCTAATCACTTCTGAGTCTGTGCAGAGAATCGAAACTGAAAATCTAGGCTTAAGGCTGGGCTGTTCTCTCTGTAATCTCAGCTCACTCTGTGCTTGTCTGCTCTGCTGAAATGAAAGTAACTCTCCTGTTTTTGTTTACTTAAAGAAATAATCCACTTGTGGCATTGTATATATATATATTATTATGTTTATAAAGAAGTTAATGAATCCAGCTGGATCTGTTATCTGTGTGTGCTTCTGGAAATTGATTTTTCTGCAACAAACTCTGATAAAACAGTCCCACTGGTGGATTGTTCTCACTGTCAATAAATTTTTCTTTTATTCTAAGTTCGAAGTTGGTTAAAGAACAAAATAAGTTTCATTTGGAATGACTTTGTTTTTGACAAACCCACATTGGCTTTAGTTATAACTCTGTTTGCTTCTAGGTTTTCACAGGTTTGACACATCTGTTCATCTCACTGGACCTGAAAATCCATGAAGAAAATAAGTGCACTTATGCACGCCTCTTACTGACCTCTTAGGAGGCTGGAGTCTAAGGGAGAAATGTTGGGGGTTTGGGGTTGACACTACGGAGTCCAGTAATGAGTTCCATGCTTCGACAACTTCGATTGCTAAAGACTGCAATGCTCTCTACATGGGGCTACCTCTGAAAAGTGTTCGGAAACTTCAGATCGTGCAGAACGCAGCCGCGAGAGCCATCGTGGGGCTTCCAAGATTCGCCCACGTTTCTTCAACACTCCATGGCTTGCATTGGCTGCCAATCAGTTTCCGGTCACAATTCAAAGGGTTGGTTATGACCTTTAAAGCCCTACATGGCAATGGACCAGATTACCTCTGGAACCGCCTGCTACCGCACGAATCCCAGCGACCGATAAGGTCCCACAGAGTTGGCCTTCTCCGGGTCCTGTCGACTAAACAATGTCGTTTGGCAGGCCCCAGGGGAAGAGCCTTCTCTGTGGCGGCCCCGGCCCTCTGGAACCAACTCCCCTCGGAGATTAGAACTGCCCCCACCATCCCTGTCTTTCGTAAACTACTCAAGACTCATTTATACCGCCAGGCATAGGGGAGTTGAGATAGCTCTTCCCCCTAGGCCATTACAAGTTATGCATGGTATGTTTGTGTGTATGTTTGGTTTTATAATAGGGGTTTTTAGTTGTTTTTATTATTGGATTGTACATGTTGTGTTTATTATTGTTGTTAGCCGCCCTGAGTCTGCAGAGAGGGGCGGCATACAAGTCCAATATATTATTATTATTATTATTATTATTATTATTATTATTATTATTATTAAAGTCATATTTTTTACAGTCAAGTTTGGAGCGGTTAATATTAAGTTTGAATCTGTTGCGTGCTCTTGTGTTGTTGCGGTTGAAGCTGAAGTAGTCATTGACAGGCAGGACGTTGCAGCATATGATCTTGTGGGCAATACTTAGGCAATACAATTCCATATCAAACTAAAATGAAAGAACAAAGCCAACCATTTTCCGCGATGTCATCCTTAAAAAAATGTTTTACCTATGAAATACAACTGAAAGAGATATGACTGCCGAGTCTGAATAAAAAGCATTGTGGGAAAATATACTGGTGACACATTCTCCCATCCCCCTGCATTTCTGTCCCAGGTTACTAACCACAGTTTAAATATTTATACTTTGCATTGAACATTAAGGATTGTTGCTAGTTTCTGTTTAAGTGTTTTCATCTGCTATTGGCCTCACCATTTTTTTCTGGAAACCATATTCCAAATGCTTGAATTTCCATTGCTGTGTAATGTGTCATTTGTAAAGGAGACATTCGTGCTTAGCATTTGTTAAACTATTGTGAATGAATGAACATACATATATACATACATACACACAGACACACATATATTCATTAGAGAGAGAGTGTGACAGAGAGACAGAGAAAGAGAAAGACAGAAAGAGTGATGATTTTGGATTTCTGCCTATTCTCCAATTCTGGCCTCCCCATCTGATATTGACAGCCAGGTTCCTCTTACTTAGTACTTACTTACTTACTTACTTACTTACTTACTTACTTACTTACTTACTTACTTACTTACTTACTTGCTTGCTTGCTTGCTTACTTTTTTATTTATTTATTTTATTTATTTATTTATTTATTCATTCATTCATTCATTTATTTATTTAGTCCAATACACAATGAGGGTTTTAGTGGGTATATATCTGTATACACATAGTAAAATACATGATGAAGGTTATAAAGGAGATACTCATAGTAAAATATATCTAAGAAATAATAGAAAAGAAGGTATAGTAATAGAACATATCAATGGAAGAAAAGAAGAAGAGATATAGGAATAGAAGAAAGGTATAGGATATAGGAGAGCAATAGGATAGGGGACAGAAGGCACTCTAGTGCACTTGTATTTGCCCCTTACTGACCTCTTAGGAATCTGGATAGGTCAACCGTGGATAATCTAAGGGTAAAGTGTTGGGGATTTGGGGATGGCACTATGGAGTCCGGTACTGAGTTCCACGCTTCGACAACTCAGTTACTGAAGTCATATTTTTTACAGTCAAGTTTGGAGCGGTTAATATTAAGTTTAAATCTGTTGCGTGCTCTTGTGTTGTTGTGGTTGAAGCTGAAGTAGTCGCCGACAGGCAGGATGTTGCAGCATATGATCTTGTGGGCAATACTTAGATCTTGTTTAAGGCGTCTTAGTTCTAAACTTTCTAGGCCCAGAAATGTAAGTCTAGTTTCGTATGGTATTCTGTTTCGAGTGGAGGAGTGAAGGGCTCTTCTGGTGAAGTATCTTTGGACATTTTCAAGGGTGTTAATGTCTGAGATGCGTTATGGGTTCCAAACAGATGAGCTGTATTTGAGGACGGGTCTGGCAAAAGTTTTGTAAGCTTTTGTAATACTGTACTATGACAAATTTGTTCTTGCAGCTATCAACATGCGTCTTAATAATGTGATGATTTCATAATTTCATTTAAAGGTGGTCATCAAGTTATGTCCATTCATTTAGCGATCATTCAAAGTCACAACCATACTAAAAATATGGACTTATTTTTACCTATTACCCATCTCCTCCCACCGATGACTGTAACTTGTTGCTTATCCTTAAGATTGTTATTAATATTATTTCCTGATTGCTTATTTGACCCCTGTATAGTCTGGGGGACAGAAGGGAAAGGGGGGGGGCATGATCGAAACATTTAAATATGTTAAAGGGTTAAATAAGGTTCAGGAGGGAAGTGTTTTTAATAGGAAAGTGAACACAAGAGCAAGGGGACACAATCTGAAGTTAGTTGGAGGAAAGATCAAAAGCAACATGAGAAAATATTATTTTACTGAAAGAGTAGTAGATCCCAGGCATGTTTAAATTCAGTTACTGTGGATTTACCAACCACGTCTGCTGGACATTTGTTCCAAGCATCTACTATTCTTTCAGCAAAATAATATTTTCTCACGTTGGTTCTGATCTTTCCCTCAACTAACCTCAGATTGTGCCCCCTTGTTCTTGGGTTCACTTTCCTATTAAAAACACTTCCCTCCTGAACCTTATTTAACCCTGTAACATATTTAAATGTTTCGATCATGTCCCCCTTTTCCCTTCTGTCCTCCAGACTATACAGATTGAGTTCATTAAATCTTTCCTGATACGTTTTATGCTTAAGACCTTCCACCATTCTTTTAGCCCGTCTTTGGACCCGTTCAATTTTGTCAATATCTTTTTGTAGGTGAGGTCTCCAGAACTGAACACAGTATTCCAAATGTGGTCTCACCAGCTCTCTCTACAGCGGGATCACAATATCCCTCTTCCTGCTTGTTATACCTCTAGCTATGCAGCCAAGCATTCTACTTGCTTTCCCTATCGCCTGACTGCGCACTGTTCACCCATTTTGAGACTGTCAGAAATCACTACCCCTAAATCAGTGGTTGACTCTTTGCCACCACAAACATAGATCTCCAGCTGACCTGCCCTTCAGGTCGCCCAACAATGCAAAAATCACGGTTGTAAATAAATCTATCCAACATGCTACAGGTCATCGTATTTCCATCCTTGTCAGCCAGCCTAAAGCCACAACAGTGACAAAGTCCAGTGGTGGGGTGGGGGGGGACAGCGGAAGCAGCAGGAGGGAAGTCATTAGGGTGAGTTGACCCTAGTATTTATCATGTGACCATGGAAAAGACTGCATGAAATGGAATGGAATGGAATGGAATGGAATGCAATGGACTGGAATAGAATAGAATAGAATAGAATAGAATTCTTTATTGGCCAAGTGTTAAGGTTGACTCAGCCTTCCATCCTTCCGAGGTGGGTAAAATGAGGACGTAGATTGTTGGGGGCAATAGGCTGATTCTGTAAGCCGCTTAGAGCGGGACATAAAAGCACTACGGAGTGATATATAAGTCTAAATGCTAATTATTGTTCTAAAATGCAAGCAAATAAGGCAAAGCTCAAAGACAAACCCAAGCTGTTATCTTTTCACCCACAAACTTAAAAAGGCAAGAACCAGTTAGAGCTTTGCATTTCTTGAAAAGAAAAGGGAAAAAAAGCACTTACCGTATTTTTCAGAGTATAAGACGTACCTTAGATTTTGGGGAGGAAAATAGGGAAAAGAATCTGCTTACCAGGTATTCATCTGGCTAGTGTCCTTAGCCTGGTCAGCTTCAGCACATTATTTTATCCCCTGGTTAGGGCTTTAAAAAACGCCTTATTTGGAGAGAATAATAATGAAAGAACTTGCAAGCCAGAAAGAGCTGGGAACATTATTAGTACCTGGTTAGGGCTGGAAAGAAACATTTGGAGCAAGTTAAACCAATTTTTAAAAAAACCCTGCAAAGACTTTGGGCTTGGAAAACATTCTTTGCTGAGAGTAACAATGAAAGAACTTGAAAGCTGGTAAGAGCTGGGAACATTGTTAGTACCTGCTTAGGACTGGAAAGAAACTTACTCAGAGCAAGTTAGAGCAATGGAAAATCTCTGGAAAGACTTAGGGCTTAGAAAACATTCTTTGCAGAGAGTAACAATGAAAGAGCTTTTAACAGCTGGGAACATTGTTAGCACCCGTTTAGGGCTGGAAAGAAACTAACTCAGAGCAAGTTAGAGCAATTAAAAAAACACTACAAAGACAGGGTTTGGGAAACATTCTTCACAGAGAGTAACAAGGAAAGAGCCTGCAAGGTAAGAGCTGGTAAGCAGCTAGTTAGGGCTGGAAAAAAACCCAGTTGCATTCAGAGTATAAGACCCACCCAAATTATCAGCCCCTTTTAGGGAGGAAAAAGGCGTGTCTTATACTCCGAAAAAACAGTACCTGTAAGTAAACCTCATCAAATCTAAGAAGTCTCACTTTTGAGTAGCCCTGTTGTAAAATGACCCTGAAAATAGTTAATAGAGACTTTAAATAGGACGTATTATATCTAAACTCACTGCTTTAGTAAAATAAATCCGGTCTACGTGACGATGTGACCTTGGATGGGCGCAGATGGTCCGTAAATTGTTATGTACCAGGGTCAGCATTGAAGTTGTAGGACCTGTCAAATATTGACATATTGGTTCCTTTCTTCCCTGGCGTTCCTGCCCCTCCCTCTTTTCTGAGTTCGCGTCTTCCTTTGGGAAACATCCAACCCTGGACTGACATCTCTCTTTGATGAATAGGAGAGCTTCAAAAACGCTCGGAAAAAAAGAATTTTCTTTTTTGCTTCGGGAGAGACGATGACCGTTGCGTGCTTGTTGGTAATAATCTTCTGCAAGAAAATTCTCCGTTTCATGGCTCTACGCTTTGTGCAATGGTCACAAAGCGTAGTGCCTACTGACTAGAGCCTACAAAACCTATGCCAGACCCATCCTCGAATACAGCTCATTTGTCTGGAACCCACACCACATCTCAGACATCAACACTCTCGAAAACGTCCAAAGATATTTCACCAGAAGAGCCCTTCACTCCTCCACTCGAAACAGAATACCTTACGAAAATAGACTAACTATCCTGGGTCTAGAAAGCTTAGAACTGCGTCGCCTAAAACACGATTTAAGTATTGCCCACAAGATCATGTGCTGCAACGTCCTTTCGGTCAATGACTACTTCAGGTTCAACCGCAACAACACAAGAGCACTCAACAGATTCAAACTTAATATTAACCGCTCCAAACTTGACTGTAAAAAATATGACTTTAACAATCGAGTTGTCGAAGCGGGGAACTTATTACCGGACTCAATAGTGTCAACTCCCAACCCCCAACATTTCTCCCTTAGACTCTCCACGATAGACCTCTCCAGGTTCCTAAGAGGCCAGTAAGGGGCGTATATAAGTGCACTGATGTGCCTATCGTCCCCTGTCCAATTGTCTTCCCTTATCTTATATATCATACATATTCTCTCCTTATCTATCTATCTATCTATCTATCTATCTATCTATCTATCTATCTATCTATCTATCTATCTATCTATCTATCTATCTATCTCTATATCTAATCTATATCTATATCTATCTATCTATCTATCTATCTATCTATCTATCTATCTATCTATCTATCTATCTATCGATATCTATCTATCTATCTATCTATCTATCTATCTATCTATCTATCTATCTATCTACCCTCTATCTATCTATCTCTCTATCTCTATCTATCTATCTATCTATCTATCTATCTATCTATCTATCTATCTATCTATCAACTATCTATCTATCTATCTATCTATCTATCTATCAACTATCTATCTATCTATCTATCTATCTATCTATCTATCTATCTATCTATATCTATATCTATCTATCTATCTATCTATATCTACTGTATATCTATATCTATATCTATATCTATCTATCTATGTCTATGTATGTCTATGTCTATGTCTATGTCTATGTCTATGTCTATCTATCTATCTCGATATCTATCTATCTATCTATCTATCTATCTATCTATCTATACACATATATCATATACAGTATATTATCTCCTTATCTCTTATACCATATATATTCTCTCCCTCCCATCTACTTCTCTTCTTTTTTACTTTCTATCTTTATATATATTACTTAATGTCTATTCTCTTCCATATGTATTGTATATTGGACAAATAATAAAATAAAAAATAAAATAAAAATAACCAGCTGCCGAGGAGCAGGTTGCAAATTGGCAATACGATTTCCAGGACGGGCCATGCTTCAAAGCTTGTTTTGCAGCACTAAATTGCAACCCTTTCCCCTCTTCCCAAGGCCTTTTGGGATTTAGTCACCCTGAAAAGGCTGGGAAGCTCTGTGACTTTCCAGGTCAGCCTCCTTTGTGGCAAGGCTGCTAAAAGGCTTTCTGTTCCTTGTAGCATAGGTGAGGGGGGGAAGGGCTGGAGACAAAAGGGGTCGCCTAGGAAATGAAAGGCCATCGGCCCCTTTCGTTGATGAGGGTGAAAATAAAATGGTTAGCCCAAAGAAAGGTCACCTTGGCCTTTTGTGTCCCTCTTAAAAATCAATATGGGCCCATACCCTCTTCCTGAAGTATGCACAGCCCTTCAGATCGTGCAGAATGCAGCTGCGAGAGCAGTCATGGGCTTACCCAGGTATGCCCATGTTTCACCATCACTCCGCAGTCTGCATTGGCTGCCGATCAGTTTCCGGTCACAATTCAAAGTGTTGGTTATGACCTTTAAAGCCCTTCATGGCACTGGACCAGAATATCTCCGAGACCGCCTTCTGCCGCACGAATCCCAGCGACCGATTAGGTCCCACAGAGTGGGCCTCCTCCGGGTCCCGTCAACTAAACAATGCCGGTTGGCGGGCCCCAGGGGGAGAGCCTTCTCTGTGGCGGCACCGACTCTCTGGAACCAACTCCCCCCGGAGATCAGAACTGCCCCTACTCTTCCTGCCTTCCGTAAACTCCTCAAAACCCACCTTTGCCGTCAGGCATGGGGAAACTAAACATCTCCCCCTGGGCACGTTGAATTTATATATGGTATGCTTGTGTGTATGTATGTTAGCATAGGGGGTTTTCTTACATTTATAATATTTTAATTAATTGAACTATGTATTGGATTGTTTTCACTTGTTGTGAGCCGCCCCGAGTCTTCGGAGAGGGGCGGCATACAAATCCAAATAATAAATAAATAATAATAAATAAATATTTGCAGCATGGAAGGAAATCTTGGATATTCCCGGTGGAAGGTTTAAGCCAGGATTGATTTTGGGACAAGGCTGCTAATGAAAGGAACTCCCTAATTCTTTTAACAACGTGGGTTTTTTCCTGCTTGCAAATACTCGCCGCAGCTGCTAAGCTACCTTTTACACACACACCAGGGCAAAGTACAGTGATACCTCATCTTACAAACGCCTCATCATACAAACTTTTCGAGATACAAACCCGGGGTTTAAGATTTTTTTGCCTCTCCTTACAAACTATTTTCACCTTACAAACCCACCGCCGCCGCTGGGATGCCTCACCTCTGGACTTCCGTTGCCAGCGAAGCACCCGTTTTTGTGCTGCTGGGATTCCCCTGAGGCTCCCCTCCATGGGAAACCCCACCTCCGGACTTCCGTGTTTTTGTGATGCTGCAGGGGAATCCCAGCAGCGCAAAAACGGGCGCTTCGCTGGCAACGGAAGTCCGGAGATGGGGTTTCCCATGGAGGGGACCTTCAGTGGAATCCCAGCAGCGCAAAAACGGGCGGTTTGGCTGGCAAAAGGGGTGAATTTTGGGCTTGCATGTATTAATCGCTTTTCCATTGATTCCTAGGGGAAACATTGTTTCATCTTACAAACTTTTCACCTTAAGAACCTCGTCCCGGAACCAATTAAGTTTGTAAGACAAGGTATCACTGTAGTGGGTTGCTACCGGAACGGTAAAGAATGCCACACTGCTAATGAAAGTTGAGCTGTGCGCGCAGTTTCACCTTTGGTCTAAGTTCTAGTGCTATTCCTATCCGAATCTTGATAATGTGACCATCGGGATGCTGCAACAGTTTTATGTGTAAAAAATGGCAGTAAGTCACTTCTTCCCATAACGTTTTAAAAGAACTACCTCCATTGGCAGGCCAGCTATTTTTCAAGCTGCAGCACACCCTGACCATGGCTAAAAAAAAAGAAAGATGAGTCTATGACTGTCAGCTTCCAGGAGACAAACAGAGAAAAAAGACAATTTTACACCTTATAAATTTTTTTGTTAAAGTTTTTTTTTAAAAGTTTTGTAACATGACAAATAACTATAATTTTTCAGTCTGGGGACAAAAGGAATTACACTTTGCTTCACTGTGAATGTCTGAAATTGAATAATCCTTTTAAAAACAAAAGAGTAGATGTGATGAATACGCACAATTTCTTAGAACGGGGAGCAGAAAGAATAATATTTTCAAAACTGCAAATAAATGCCCTGTATTGAATAGCAGCTTGTTGAAAATTACTAGAAAAGTGATGACTATCCATGATTTCACAGTATCACGAATCCAGTTTTTAAGAGGTGCTGTGAATCAAAGCTGTTACTACAGCAGCAAATTTCCACCCTATTTTATATATATAGCACAATGTAGTATGTATTTGTATAGAAAGAGACAGGATAGAAAATGCAACAGCTTCCTAGAAGCAAGTAATAATTTCTTGCGCAATTGGCTTGCACTCTTTACAATGGTCAGCAAGGAGCAAAGATTAGGCACACCGAGGTAGGCTGTCTAATAAATAATATGCTAGTCAGTGTTTGCCTTGGGAATTAAGAATTAGCAATAGCTTAAGCCCTGTGAAACAGCCAGCCAGCCAGCCAGCAGCTTGATTGAGAAACTATATATAGTTCAAAACTCAGGAGAGGCTGGGAGCACTTTGATAAACAAGGACATTTTGTTAAAAGGCATTTTGATAAAATGTGCTAGTCTGAAGAAGCCCTACCAGACTCCTCCTTTTGGCTATCCTAAACTTAATATGTATGTATGTATGTATGTATGTATGTATGTATGTATGTATGTATGTATGTATTTTTATTTATTTATTTATTTATTAGATTTTTTTTAAATCCAATTTTTTAAAAAATATCAATTCTTTGGGCATGGCATGGTTTGGTGGGCGTAGCTTGGTAGGCATGGCAGGGGAAGGATATTGCAAAATTTATTTATTTATTTATTCATTCATTCATTCGTTCATTCATTCATTCATTCGATATTTATGCCGCCCTTCTCCTTAGACTCAGGGCGGCTTACAACATGTTAGCAATAGCCCTTTTGAACAGAGCCAGCCTATTGCCCCCACAATCCAGGTCCTCATTTTACCCACCTCGGAAGGATGGATGGCTGAGTCAACCTTGAGCCGGTGATGAGATTTGAACTGCTGACCTGCAGATCTAGCAGTCAGCTTTAGTGGCCTGCAGTACAGCACTCTACCTGCTGCGCTACGTCTGTACTGTATGGTTTTCCTCCTATCAGTTTCAACTTTTGCACAGGGAACATGTTTCACTTCACATCAGCTTCCAACGTTCCTGGCATTATTCGATGTAACTTTTATTTATCACATTTATATTAGCAATAGCACTTGGGCTTATATACCACTTCACAGTGCTTTTGCAGCCCTCTCTAAGCAGTTTACAGAGTCAGCCTATTGCCCCCAAGTCTATGGAGAGGGGCTACTACTACTACTACTACTACTACTACTACTACTAATAATAATAATAGTAATAATAATAATAATGTGGATAATAATAATAATAATAAGTATGGATCATCGACATCGCAATCCCAGGCGACAGCAGAATTGAGGACAAGCAGCTAGAGAAATTAGTGAAATACGAAGATCTAAAAATTGAGCTGCAACGACTCTGGCATAAGCCAGTGAAAGTGGTCCCAGTGGTACTTGGCACGCTGGGCGCAGTGCCAAAGGATCTTCGCGGACATTTGAAAACCATCGGAATTGACAAAATCTCCATCTGTCAATTGCAAAAGGCCGCTTTACTGGGATCGGCAACCATAATTCGCCACTACATCACACAGTCCTAGGTGCTTGGGAAGCGCCCGACTGGTGATGAAATACGAAATCCAGCTTAGTGATCTCGTTTGCTGTGTTGTACTGACATAATAATAATAATTTGGGTCCGCATTTTACCCAACCCGTAAGGATGGAAGGCTGAGTCAACCTTGAGCCTGGTGAGAGTCAACCTGCCAAATTGCAGTCAGCCGGCAGTCAGCAGAAATAGCCTGCAGTACTGCACTCTAACCACTGTGCCACCACAGCATATTCTGCCTTTTGTGTAGAAGCTCAAGAGTTCCTCTCATTTTACTCTCCCAAGAACATCCTAGTGAACCAAATTAGGCTGAGAGCAGGGTTTATTTATTTATTTATTTATTTATTCATTCATTCATTCATTCATTCATTTATTCATTCGTTTATTTATTTATTTATTTATTTATTTATTTATTTATTTATTTATTTATTTATTTATTTATTATTTAGATTTGTATGCCGCCCCTCTCCGCAGACTCGGGGAGACTCGAGACTCGATGTGTGTTTGGCATCAGCATGCAATTCTGGGGCAGGGAAAGAGGAGTGACAGTTGTCACCTGGCAGGCCTTGATGGCTTCAGAGGCTTTGTGTCATAGAAAACTGAACAGTGAGATAGGGGTGAAATCCAGCAGGTAACTTCTGACAGGTTCTGGAGAACCCGTAGTGGAAATATTGAATAGTTCGGAGAACCAGTAGTTGAAAGTTTGAACAGTTTGGAGGACCGGCAAATACCACCTTTGGCTAGCCCCAGAGTGGGGTGGGAGCCGGGGTGGCGCAGCAGGTAAAGTGCTATACTGCAGGCCACTGAAGCTGACTGTAGATCTGCAGGTCAGCGGTTCAAATCTCATCACCGGCTCAAGGTTGACTCAGCCTTCCATCCTTCCGAGGTAGGTAAAATGGGGACCCAGATTGTGGGGGCAATAGGCTGGCTCTGTTAAAATAGTGCTATTGCTAACATGTTGTAAGGTGCCCTGAGTCTAAGGAGAAGGGCGGCATAAAAATCGAATGAATGAATGAATGAATGAATGAATGAATGAATTTTGCAGTATCCTTCCCCTGCCATGCCTACCAAGCTACGCCCACCAAGCCATGCCATCCATGCCCACAGAATAGATATTTTTTAAAAATTAGATTTCACCACTAATGTGAGGATATCTGCGAGACCGCCTCCTGCCGCACGAAACCCAGTCACTGGTTAGGTCCCACAGAGTTGGCCTTCTCCGGGTCCCGTCGACTAAGCAATGTCGTCTGGCGGGACCCAGGGGAAGAGCCTTCTCTGTGGTGGCTCCAACCCTCTGGAACCAGCTCCCCCCAGAGATTAGGATTGCCCCCACCCTCCTTGCCTTTCGTAAACTTCTTAAAATCCACCTCTGCCATCAGGCATGGCGGAATTGAAACATCTCCCCCTTGCCCATGTAGTTTTTGTGTATGATTCGATTGTGTGTTGTTTTTTAAATATTGGGGTTTATTTTTTGGACTTTTTAATCTAAAACTGTAATTTAGATTTTTAAATATTAGATTTGTTACTATGTACTGTTTTTCACCATTGTTGTGAGCCGCCCCAAGTCTGCGGAGAAGGGCGGCATATAAATCCAAAATATCTAATCTAATCTAATCTAAATGGCTGAAGTTATGCCCCATAGAGAGGTTGCTGCTTTTGGCTTCCCTGATGCACAGCAATTTCCCTGCTTGAGATGCTGGAATCTCTTGCTGAGCTGGCAGTGGACTCCCCCAAAACTGATGGACCTTGGAGATTTTAACTTGCCCCGGGTGAAGATGAGTCCAGGGAAGGTCAAAAGATCACAGCAACCATCCATTATGCCCAATTATCGAGGGTCTCACACATGTCGGAAGTCACACGTTAGATCTGTTTTTGTTTTTGTTTGCTTGGGGCAATTGTGATGTTGTCTGAAGATGTAGGACAGTGATGTGTCCTTTTTTCCTCAGGTGCCAAAAGAGCATGGGTGTGCGCTGTTGAGTGCATCTTATACATTGAATGTGGCCCCGCCCACCTATCCACCCACTTGTCCACACAGGGAAGGTGGAGGCCCTGTTTCCTCCCAGGAGATTCCTAGAGAGGCCCCACGGAGGCTTCACCCCGCCTTTTCCGGCCCTGTTTCCTCCCAGGAGATTCCTAGAGAGACCCCACAGAGGATTCACTCCGCCTATTCCAGCCCTGTTTCCTCCCAGGAGATTCCTAGTAAGGCCCCACAGAGGCTTCTCCCCGCCTATTCCAGCCCTGTTTCCTCCCAGGAGATTCTTAGAGAGGCCCCACGGAGGCTTCTCTCTGCCTATTCCAGCCCTGTTTCCTCCCAGGAGATTCCTAGAGAGGCCCCACAGAGGCTTCTCCCCGCCGATTCCAGCCCTGTTTCCTCCCAGGAGATTCTTAGAGAGGCCCCACGGAGGCTTCTCTCCGCCTATTCCAGCCCTGTTTCCTCCCAGGAGATTCCTAGAGAGGCCCCACGGAGGCTTCTCCCCGCCTATTCCAGCCCTGTTTCCTCCCAGGAGATTCCTAGAGAGGCCCCACGGAGGCTTCTCCCCGCCTATTCCAGCCCTGTTTCATCCCAGGAGATTCCTAGAGAGGCCCCACAGAGGCTTCACCCTGCCTTTTCCTGTTATAGTTTCAGAGGCTCGGGTTTGTAAATGGAAAATGGTTCTTGACAAGAGGCAAAAAAAATCTTGAACACACGGTTCTTATCTAGAAAAGTTTATAAGTAGAGGCGTTCTTAGGTAGAGGTACCACTATACTCCAAAAAATACAGTAATTGTTGGAACTTTGTCACTCCCACCATGTGGAAGCCACTCAAGGGCTGATTTCTGGTTGGATCCATGTGATGTTGCTGGCTTTTTTTTGATAGAGAGTGGTTCCTCTATCCTTGAAGGAAGTGGTGTTTCCCCCCCTTCATATTCTGTTAAGGCAGTGGTTCTCAACCTGTGGGTCAGGACCACTTTGGGGGTCGAACGACTGTTTCCCATGGTGTTAGGAACTAAAGCTTCTATTCTGGCACTTTGGAACATATTTTTACAATACGACCAATCAAGCATTTACATTGGGGGTGTCCTTCTGACCTCCCTGCCAATCAGCTTAAAGCTCTGTTGGGAGAATTTGAGAACTTGTCCAGAGGGAGAAAAAAGAGTAGAGCCTTGGGGAAATCAATTTTCAGTACAAAATGACCAACGGTGCCAGCAAGGAAGGAATCCGGAGAGAGAAAAAAAAGGCTGTCATTGCATGGCAATCAAAGCCCTGCCCCTTGGGTGAGTGCTTGTGTCACAAGAGAAAAGGGGTGGGGCTTTGACCTCTATGCTGTGACCGCCATTTTGCCTCTTTTGACCCCATCTATTTTGGCATCTATTAAAAACGACATAGGGGGAGGAGATTCAATTTCTTTTCCTCAATGACCAGTCCATAACACGGTTCCGAGCCTACGGAGAGGGGCAGCATACAAATGAAATAAATAAATGAATGAATGAATGAATGAATGAATAAATGAATGAATGAATGAATAAACAAACAAACAAACAAACAAACAAACAAATAAATTGGCATTGGATTTGTTACTATGTACTGTTTTTATTATTGTTGTGAGCTTCCCCGAGTTTGCGGAGAGGAGCGGCATATAAATCCAATAAATCTAATCTAAATCTAATCTAAATCAATAAGCAAATAAACAAACAAACAAATAAACAAATAAACAAACAAACAAAGAAATAAGAAATAAATAAATAAGAAATAAACAAATAAACAAACAAAGAAAGAAATAAGAAAGAAAGAAAGAAAGAAAGAAAGAAAGAAAGAAAGAAAGATTCCGTGAATTCATTGCATTAAAAATAGCGGCACGTCTTCCACTGTGCTCTGAAATTGCTTTACCTATCTAAGGGCTGGCTTTGAGCCGACCCAACAAGAATAATAAAGTTCAGTGAGTTAATTGGCAAAATGCAGGCGTTATTCATTAGTTAACTATTGCAACTCCCATATTGAGGTGATGAAAGCTACAGGACAACTTGTCTCAAAGGTTCCAGATCTGGATACCTATTTTGATGAATATTTAACAAAGAATGATAGCCACAAACTTTTGCCTACTTGCCTGCCTGTCTCCTAACCAGATGATCTGAGCCAAACCGTCAACTAAACAATGTCGTTTGGCGGGACCCAGGGGAAGAGCCTTCTCTGTGGCGGCCCCAGCCCCCTGGAACCAACTCCCCCCAGAGATTAGAATTGCCCCCTCCCTCCTCCCCTTTCGTAAGCTCATTAAAACCCACCTCTGCCGCCAGGCATGGAAAACTGAGATATTCTTTCCCCCTAGGCCTCTACAATTTATGCATGGTATGTTTGCGTGTATGTTTGGTTTTATAATAAGGTTTTTTTAGTTGTTTTAGTATTGGATTGTTACATGCTGTTTTTATCATTGTTGTTAGCTGCCCTGAGTCCATGGAGAGGGGCGGCATACAAATCCAATAAATAAATGAATGAATGAATGAATAAATAAATAAATAAATGCAAGGGTGGATTTTTTTTGCTTGTTTTGGTAAATTGATTGCCACCTTGCTTTGCAATCAAAATATGGCCTTAAGTTATTAAGATAACACTGTGATCAGATTTCGTAAAAATAATTATTTCGAAAGGTGTAGCATTGTGGCAGGTGCTTCAATGTCTCCAGTAACACTGAGTCGTGTTAATTATTTGTGATATATATGCTCTTACTATGTGGATCCTCCTATATTTACTAGTTGGACATACATACATGCCTTTCCTCCTATATGAGGAATTACAGGTAGTCCTCAAGCTACAACACTACAGTCAGTGACCATTCAAAATTACTACATCATTGAAGAAAGTGACTTGTTTGTTTTTCACACTTACAACTGTTGCAACATTCCTGACCATGTGATATAGTCGGATGCTTGACAAATAATTCACGTTTATGAAAATTTCAGTGTCCAGGAGTCATGTGATGCCCTTTTGTGACCTTCTGAGAAGCAAAGTCAATGGGAACGCCAGATTCACTTAACAATCATGTTATAAATTTAACAACTTAAATTAATTAATTTAAGCAGTTCAGATTGGATCCTGCCGATGCTGTGAGTGATTGGACTGGATGAATGTGGACAACTGTGTTGAGATAGATGGTTTTTTTTTAGCATTTTGTTAGTTTTGAAATATTTTTAAAATAATTAGATTTCTACACATATATTGTATTGTATTTATCCTGAGTTGGTTGAGAATGAATGAATGAACGAACGAACGAACGAACGAACGAACGAACGAAGACATACATACATACATACATACATACTGCTTAAAAAAATAAAGGGAACACTCAAATAATACATCATAGATTTATTTATTTATTTATTTATTGGATTTGTATGCCGCCCCTCTGTGCAGACTCGGAGCGGCTAACAACAATGATAAAAACAGCATGTAGAAATCCAATTATTAAAACAATTAAAAACCCTTATAATAAAACAATTATTAATTAATTAAATATTGTATTTGTTACATTGTATCATTATTGCTGTGAGCTGCCCCGAGTCTGCGGAGAGGGGCGGCCTACAAATCTGATAAATAAAAAAAATAATAAAAACCAAACATACACACAAACATACCATGCATAACTTGTAATGGCCTAGGGGGAAAGAATATCTTAACTCCCCCATGCCTGGTGGCATAAATGAGTCTTGAGTAGTTTACGAAAGACAGGGAGGGTGGGGGCAGTTCTAATCTCCGGGGGGAGTTGGTTCTAGAGGGCCGGGGCCGCCACAGAGAAGGCTCTTCCCCTGGGGCCCGCCAAACGACATTGTTTAGTCGACGGGATGAATGAATGAAATATTCTCATTGAATATTCCATTTGCACAACTATTCCATTTGCACAACGGCATGGGAAATTGACTGTCAATCAGTCTTGCTTCCTAAGTAGACAGTTTGATTTCACAGAGGTTTGATTTACTTTAAGTTATATACTGTTTTTTAAGTGTTCCCTTTATTTTTTTGAACAGTGTATGTACATACATACATACATACATACATATATACATAAATTGCAGTGATTCATTTAACAAAAGGGAAGACACGTCATAAAATGGAGTAAAACTCCTGTCAAACCGGTGCAGAAGTTGGTGATAAATTGACGGCTTGCCACGCTATTTAAAGAAGGCCTGGTGTTTATGGGAACTTGGGAGGGGTGATTTTCACGAGGAAACAGATGCAGCCACAAAGCATTATTTCAAGTGGTTCAAGGCCATCCTATGCCCACCCACCTGGGTGGAAGCAGAAGACGGATTGGCCACGCTGACACAATCTGAGTGGGCAACGTGACAAGTTCATGGGTGAAGGACAAGGGATGTGAACTTTCAACTGGGTGGGAAACTCGGATCCAGGTTTCCCTGTGTAGGTATCAGGATGGATCTGGAAATAAATTGGAATTTTGAGGAGTACTTTGACTGGGACTCCAATTTAGTTTGGATGTTTCCTGGAACCTTGACAACTCAATTAATTTCTCACTTAATAACATCAAATTTGGACTTAATCGTGGTTGTAAGTTGAGGACTATCTATAGCAGATGGGCCTATGGCTGTCACTGGCTAAAAGGACTCTCCACTTCTAGTTATATCAGCATAATTCAGTTGGTATATTGTAGGTTCGCCAAGCACCAAAATTCAACACTTCAATTTCACTCCCACTGTTAAGACTGACACTTTTCTCATCCCTTGCTCTTATTAAACTTTGCACTGACAACATCTCACATTACCCCCACTTAGAAAATTATTTATTTATTTATCCGATTTTTTAATGCCGCCCTTCTCCTTAGACTCAGGGCGGCTTACAACATGTTAGCAATAGCACTTTTAAAAAAAACACAGAGCCAGCCTATTGCCTCCACAATCCGGGTCCTCATTTTACCCACCTCGGAAGGGTGGAAGGCTGAGTCAACCTTGAGCCGGTGATGAGATTTGAATCGCTGACCTGTAGATCTACAGTCAGCTTTATTTTTCAAATATTGAAAGCACTTTTGAAGATATATATACGGGGGTTGAGAGGGGTGGATGACATTCTACAGATTGACTTCACATATTTCACCAAACCAAAATGTCAGTTTAATTGTCTGTGGTTTAATTGTTGCCCAAATCCAGCTAATGATTGTTTATTTATTTAGCAGAAATAGGAGTTACCTCATGAGTCAAGTATTTTTTTTTAAATCAAACATTTTAGAATTATATTTTAGTTAAGAACCAAGGCTTAGAGATAAGACGTTGTTATTTTAAACAGTGAGCTACTTAATGGGTATAACAGGAGTGTAAATGCATGCTTGAACACTTACTGAGGGAAGGTGTCTCTTGTATTGTACACAACTCCAGCATTAGCAAGTCTGCTTCTTGTAACTGATGCAGCCACGGGAGACATTGCTTGTAGCACGTTTGCTGTTTATGCCATGAAAGGGTCTCAGGAACAATGCAATCAGCCTATCACGTCTGGTTTGGTTTTAGCTCAGAGCTGCTCTTCACATTTATAACATTTAACAACTATTCAAAGTTACAAAGGCATTGAAATAAGTGATTTATGGACCAATCCTTACATCTAAAACTGTTGAAGATCAGACCTTTTTTTTCTCAGGTGCTAAAAGGACGGACAAATGCACGATAGCACCCACAACTGTAATGCAATGCCCTTCCCTCGTGCATGCGTATACAAACCCCCCTCCTCCCACGTTGCTCTCCTGGCGCATGTACACCAGGCTCACTGAAGTCTCCAGGCTTCCGGTAGGCCTGTTGGACCGTTTTTCACCCTCCCCAGGCTCCAGAGGCTTTCCTGAAGCCCGGGGAGGGCAAAAACAGCCCAACCGGCCTACGGGAACTTTGTTTCTGAACTTCTGGTAGGCCCGTTGGGTCTGTTTTTTCCCATCCACAGGCTCCAGAGGCTTTCCTGAAACCTGAGGAGGGCAAAAACAGCCCAACCGGCCTACGGGAAGTTTGTTTCTGAACTTCTGGTGGCCCGTTGGGTCTGTTTTTTCCCATCCACAGGCTCCAGAGGCTTTCCTGAAACCTGAGGAGGGCAAAAACAGCCCAACCGGCCTACGGGAAGTTTGTTTCTGAACTTATGATAGGCCTGCTGGGTCTGTTTTTTGCCATCCACAGGCTCTGGAGGCTTCCCTGAAGCCTGGAGAGGGTGAAAATGGCCTCCCCTGTCCTCCAGAAGGCTGAAAATCAGCTGGGCAGTACACACATGCATGATGGAACTGACACAGGGCAATGCCTCACGTTCCCTCAGAAGTCATAGTTTGCCATCATAGGTATGGGACAGTGATGGCAAACTATGGTATGGGTACCATGTGGAACCATATCTGCTGACAGGCGAACTGTTGCCCTAGCTCAGTTCCAATGTGCATGTGTGTGCCGGACAGCTGATTTATGGCTCACACAGAGGCTCTGGGAGGGTGTTTTTGGCTTCCAGAGAGCCTCCGGGAGGATGGGGGAGGGCGTTTTACCCTCCCGACTCTTAGGAGCCTTTGGAGGCTGAGAAGGGCAAAACATGAACCTACTGGGCCCACCAGAAGTTGGGAAACAGGCCGTTTCCAGCCCCCCGGAAGGCCTCCGAGGGGCGATGGAAGCTGTTTTCACCCTCCCCAGGCATTGAATTATGGGTGTGGGCACTTGTGCATGAGCGATAGTGCATGGGCATGCTCTTTCGGTACCTGAGGGAAAAAAGGTTTGCCATCAGTGGTATAGGATCTGCTGCTTGTACAAGAGGCTGGACTTAAAAGACTTCCAAGGTCCCTTCCAGCTTCTGTTCTGATAATTTCTGACTTTCCCAGATGGCTTTTGACAAGAAGTCAATGAGGGAAATTGGATTCACTTAACAACTGTGACAAAAATGGCCATAAAATCGAGTACTATTCAGTGAACCACCACCATGCTTAGCAACAGAAATCTCAGCCTCAATTTTTAGTCTAAGTTGAGGAGTACCTACATTCATGGTTGACTGGTCTGGAAACCTCTTCTAGACTTTTTACATGAAAGAGAAAACCAAATGCACTTATGGCTTGAGGTTTGATGATTAGAAAAAAAGGATAATAGAAAAAAATGATTCCATGCATCAACTACTTGGTTGCTAAAGTCGTATTTCCTGCAGTCGAGTTTGGAGCAGTTTACTTTAGATTTGTATCTGTGTGCTCCTGTGTTGTCGTGGTTGAAGCTGAAGTAGTCGTTGACAGAAAGGATGTTGTAGCAGACAATTTTATGGGCTATGCTTAGTTTGTGTTTAAGGCGACATATTTCTCAGCTAGGGTAGATAGATAGGTAGATATTTAATAGGGCAGACTAGATGGACCATGAGGTCTTTTTCTGCTGTCAATCTCCTATGTTTCTAGATAGGCTGTTATAAAAGTTTCTCCTGGAGGCAGAAAGTTTGGTATCTCCTGGTTCACCATTCCACAGTGAGTACCGATGGAAAGTACGAGTTTTGATGGTCTATCCCAAATATGAATGGAAGAACTGCTCACCCACCTCTTTTCCCCCTGAGGCAGTTAGAGCAAATGTTATTTTCCATTTGGGAAATTGACTATCTGGGAGAGTGTTGGCCTGTCCTAAAGGAGTGTCCTCTGAAAGAAGTAATGAAAGAAGCAATGGGTGGAAAGTAAACCAGGAGAGAAGCAACTTAGAACTAAGAAGTTTCCTGACAAGTAGAACAATTAATCAGTGGAACAGCTTGCCTCCAGAAGTTGCGAATGCTCCAACCCTGGAAGTTTAGGTGTTGGATAACCATTTCTCTCAAGTAGTGTAGTTTCCTGCCTAAGCAAGGGGGTGGACTAGAAGACCTCCAAGGTCCCTTCCAACTCTGTTGCTGTTGTTGTTACTATTATTGTTGCTATTGTTAAATTAAATTAATTAAATTAAACACTAAATTTAATGTTGTTGTTATTATTATTGGGAATGCTCCAGTCCTGGAAGTTAGACTTATCTAGATGCCTAGGAATCAGCTATGTGAGCCTAACACACACACACCCGCTTCTTTTGAACCCAGGATTCCGGAGTAACAGGCCAACGAACTCCCACCCACCCTTAAAAAAGTATCCCTGGGCGAAACGGTCTCTAGATGAATATTCTGGTGCTTCATCCGTGAAGCACGACCAGAAGAAGCCCAGCATTTCTTGAGGCGGGAAGAAGAAATTGGGGGCAGGGGGGAACTCCCGCCTCGTGTGGCAGAGTTGTGGCTCCCAGCTTTAACGGCGGGAGAAAGCCGGTGGATTGTAGACGGGGCGCGGGGGCGGCACCCTCTTTCCCTTCACCTATAAACAAACCCGGAGCTGCTGCTACTGGCGGGCAGCCGGGCGGCCGAGCAGTTTTGGCGCGCTGCGGTCGGGAAAGTCCAGTCAGGGCCCCCGCGCGACTCGGGCTGCGGAGGAGGCGGGTTGCCCGCGCTTCCCTCAGGCTGGCGCTCCTCACCCCGCGGAGGAGGGGCGCCGCCGGGGAAGAAGCGGCGAGGCCCGGCTTTGGCTTTTGTCAGCCGGCGTCGCCCCGCTCCCTCTCTCTCTTTGCAGTAGCCGCTCACTCGCAGCAGGGGCCCTCGCGCCTCGCCTCATCGCTTGCTTGTCGAGCGGCGGGCCGGTCGCCCAAGTACTTTTGCAAGCGGCGTCGCGCGCCTCCCAGGAAACCTTCCCGGGTGATTGACTGACTGGAGGCGCACGCACCGCGCTGCCTTGGATCGGTTCCCTTTTTTCCGCGCAAGCCTCTCTCTCGCGCTCTCTCTCCTGAGGTGGATTTGAGGGGAGTTGGAAAAGGGGAGGGGGAGGGAGAGCGGCTTGTTTACACCGCGCGTTGGAATTCCCCGCGGCGGAGAGAAAGGTGACGGAGGGTCCTTTCTTCCTTCCCTCCCCGGCGGCCGCGAGCCGGTGCATCGGGCTGGAGAGACGCGGAGGTCGCCGCTGGCTCGCTGGCCCCCCGGAGCAAGACGCCTTGGGTCCCCCCCCCGTCCCCCCCACGGGGCAAGTTGTTCGGAGATGGCGTTTGGGGTGAGTTTCCTCTTTACTTCTCACTGTCGCCGCACCCCCCGGCGGCGCCCCCTCCCCATTTCTTGCGTCTATCTTTTGTTTCGCGCTCCTGCATGCCCGCCCGCCCGCTCGGGAAGGTTTTTCCGCGGGTGGAAGAAAAGGAAGAGGAAAAGGCGAACGGGAGGAGAGAGAGAGAAAAGGAAGGAAGGGAGGAAAAGAAAGGAGAAGGAAGGATTGAGAGAGAGGAAGGAAAGAAGGAAAAGAAAGAAAGAAGAAGGGAGGAGGGAGAGAGAGAGAAAAGGAAGGAAGGGAGGAAAAGAAAGGAGAAGGAAGGATTGAGAGAGAGGAAGGAAAGAAGGAAAAGAAAGAAAGAAGAAGGGAGGAGGGAGAGAGAGAGAAAGGAAGGAAAAGAAAGGAAAGAAGGAAGGAAGGAAAGAAGGAAAAGAAAGAAGGAAAGGAGAGAGAGGAAGAAAGGAAGGAAAGAAGGAAAAGAAAGAAAGAAAGGAAGGAAAGAAGGAAAAGAAAGAAAAGTAAAGCAGAGGGAGAGGAAGAAAGGAAGGAAAGAAGGAAAGGAAAGAAAGAAAGAAGTAAAGCAGAGAGAGGAAGAAAGGAAGGAAAGAAAAGAAAGAAGGAAGGAAAGAGCAAAAAGAAGCAAGGACAGAAGGAAAAGAAAGGAAGGAAAGAAGGAAAAGAAAAAGGAGAGAGAGAAAGGAAAGAAGGAAAAGAAGAAAGGAGAGAGGGAGAAAGAAAGGAATGAAGGAAAGAGAAAAGAAGGAAGGAAGGAGAGAGGAAGGAAGAAACAGAAAGAAGGAAGGAAGGAAGGAAGGAGAGGGACAGAAAGAAAGTAAGAGAAGAAGCAATCAGAAGCTTTTCAACGTTTTGGCCCGCCTGGGAGGAGGCTATAGAGACCCCCCTCCCTCTGTTTCCTCCCGATCCGCTTCCTTGTCCCCCAAGTTTTTCTTTTCTCCCATTTTCTCTCTCTCTCTCTCTCTCCCCCCCCCCCCCTCCTGAGATCGAGGCGGCGCTGGTTTGAATGGGAGTTTTTTTTGGCTCTTGGAAGGGGGCAGCGGGTTTGCGCTCGGCTCGGCCAGAACTTATTTGTGTTTGTGTATGTGTGTGGGGGGGGGGGGGGGGAGCGTCGCCCTGAACCCCGCGTTGCTCTGCCGAGAGCTAGACCGAGTTGGGGGGGGGGGGGGCTGAAATCTCGGCGAGGTGCGTTGAACCGGAGGTTGCCTCCGGCTGGTTGAGAATGGCCCCCTTTATTCCCGCTTGCTTGGGAAGCCTCTCGCCCCGCTCCCACCTCTCTTCCCTTTCAGCCTTGCCAAAAGAAAAAAAAAAAAAGGGGGGGGGGGCTTAGCCTTCAACCCCCAGCTTCGAGGCTGGAAAGGCTTTGCTTTTGCCTTCTCCCTTCCCTGGGGAAGTGGGGGGAGAGGAGGAGGAGGAAGGACCCTGAAGCAGCAAGAGACCCTTCCCCTCCGAGACCCTTCCCCCATCGGTCCCACCCCCAGCCTTCTTTGTTCGGTGGAGGTAGGACTTGCCTGTCCCCCCCAGGGAGCTGGCGACCATGCACAGTGCACATTTCCCCTTCTTCTGGGTGGAAACCTGAGACAGAAACGTAGAAGATTGACGGCAGAAAAAGACCTCCTGGCCCATCTAGTCTGCCCTTATACTATTTCCTGTATTTTATCTTAGGATGGATATATGTTTATCCCAGGCAGGTTTAAATTCAGTTACTGTGGATTTGCCAACCACGTCTGCTGGAAGTTTGTTCCAAGCATCTACTACTCTTTCAGTAAAATAACATTTTCTCACCTTGCTTCTGATCTTTCCCCCAACTAACCTCAGATTGTGCCCCCTTGTTCTTGTGTTCACTTTCCTATTAAAAACACTTCCCTCCTGAAACTTATTTAACCCTTTAACATATTTAAATGTTTCGATCGTGTCCCCACTTTCCCTTCTGTCCTCCAGAGATCCCTTTGGGATCCTTTCCTTGAGAACCTGCTGTACAAAAGCAGTGGATCTGTGTGGTTCTACTTCTGAGTTTGGAGGCATCTCCAGGAAGAGAGAAGAGGCAGGAGTGGTGGAGCTGGTGGCAAGAATTTATGTGGGGTAGCTCCCCTGTTGCTGTGTTTTTAAAAAAAATAGCAATAGCACTTAGAGATTTATATACCGCTTCATAGTGCTTTTACAGCCCTCTCTAAGCAGTTTACGGAGTCAGCATATATTGCCCCCAACAATCTGGGTCCCCATTTTACCCTCCTCGGAAGGAGGAAAAGCTGAGTCAACCTTGAGCTGGTGCTTCTGGGTATATTAATTTAATTTAATTTTTTATTTATTTGACTTCCAGGCCGCCCAATCCCGTAGGATTCAGGGCGTCTTACAACAGTAAAAACAATGCAATACAATAGCACAACAATAAAAAGAAGCCAAACGCAACAATAATTACAAAACTCCCTGGTCTTTATCACTGAGAAAACCTGGGTGGTTTCTCCCACACATACCCCTGGAGGGTGAGGATATTCGCAGAGGTTCGATAAAAAGGCAGTGGGATCATGGAAGAAAATCAATTTTTTGGCCTCTTATTCAATTTGGGTTGCTATCTCCATCTGCGGTGGTCTGAGAATATTCCAGAGTTGGAGAAAAGATGGGAAAATGTTAAATGAACAAATTACCAGGTGGGACAAGACTTAACAATGACTTTATGTAGCGTAATTGACCTCATAATCTGGAAGAAATCTATTAGAAATCTAATAAATGAGGGAGGTTGTGGATTCCATGCCCATCTTTTCTCTCTCTCTCTTTAAGAAGTGAAAGTTACTGTGCTCTAATCCACCCAGAATCAAGTCTCTCTCTGTGTGTGTTCCTTGTTCCCTTAAGGAGATTGCAAGTTGTCATACTTTTTAACAAGGGGGCTTTGTAGATGGAGCACGTCAGATTTGCCAGTCAAACATACAGTACAAATATTCAGTGTTTTTCCTTATTTTTTTCTACTTTTTGTGGAAAGAAAAAAACTAAGACATGGTGGTGGCACAATATTAGGGATTGAAATTATTGTTTGAATTTCCCATAAAACCACCCGGATAAATTGATACAAGTCTTGTCTGCAAGTGTTTTCAAGCACATCCATAGTGCTGGCGAGAACTTTTCTCCATCATTTTTATAGCATCAGGAGAATTAAGTTTGTGGAGAACTTGAACTTTCTGATTAGACATCTCCCTCCCTCCACTGCAGTTGCAATTTAGAGATTTTAAAATATATTGACAGGTAAGACTTGGTGCAGCCCAAGAGAAGGGTGGCGTGCCTATTTTCCCTGCTGCAATTACAAGATGCCAAATGTATAATAAAACTAGATTTCCCTTCTTAGAAACATAGAAGACTGACGGCAGAAAAAGACCTCATGGTCCATCTAGTCTGCCCTTATACTATTTCCTGTAATTTATCTTACAGTGGATATATGTTTATCCCAGGCATGTTTAAATTCAGTTACTGCGGATTTACCAACCACGCCCGCTGGAAGTTTGTTCCAAGCATCTACTACTCTTTCAGTAAAATAATATTTTCTCATGTTACCTTTGATCTTTCCTCCAACTAACTTCAGATTGTGTCCCCTTGTCCTTGTGTTCACTTTCCTATTAAAAACACTTCCCTCCTGAACCTTATTTAACCCTTTGACATATTTAAATGTTTCGATCATGTCCCCCCTTTTCCTTCTGTCTTCCAGACTATACAGATTGAGTTCATGAAGTCTTTCCTGATAAGTTTTATGCTTAAGACCTTCCACCATTCTTGTAGCCCGTCTTTGGACCCGTTCAATTTTGTCAATATCTTTTTGTAGGTGAGGTCTCCAGAACTGAACACAGTACTCCAAATGTGATCTCACCAGCGCGCTATATAAGGGGATCACAATCTCCCTCTTCCTGCTTGTTATACCTCTAGCTATGCAGCCAAGCATCCTACTTGCTTTTCCTACTGCCCGACCACACTGCTTCATTCATTCTTTTTCTGAATGTACTTGGACCGCAGCTAAGGTATCCCATGGTGTAATGAAGGAGGGTGTGTGTGAGAGAGATATTATTTAAAGCATCCTACATTACATAATGTAGGAGAGCCGTGTTAATCTTGGCCGTCTAAATAAGCAGTCTGGTAGCACCAAAAATGAAAGCATTCCTTTCCATTTGGGGGAAAAAAATGTTTTCAAGATTATTTTTTTTTATAAAGGAATTGAGAGGGTGGATGAGAATATAAAGCAGAGGTCCCCAAACCTGGCAACTTTAAGACTTGTGGACTTCAACTCCCAGAATTCTCCAGGCAGCAGCTTGGAGTTGAAGTCCACAAGTCTTAAAGTTGCCAGGTTTGGGGACCCCTGAGTGCTCTACATGGGGCTACCCTTAAAGAGCATTCATACACTACAATTAGTCCAGAACGCAGCAGCGTGAGCTGTTGTGGGTGTGTCTTGATACACCCGTATAACATCAACACCTTGTGAGCTGCATGGGCTTCCAATCAGTCTCCAGACGCAATTTAAGGTGTTGGTTATCAAATATAAAGCTTACATAGCTTAGGCTACTTATGGGACTGTCTTCTGCCTCGCACTTCCCAGAGACCAGTTAGAGCCCAGGTTCTCCAGGTCCTATCCGCCAAACAGTGTCGACTGGCGGGACGGTGGGGCAGGGCCTTCTCTGTGGCGACTCTGGCTCTCTGGAACCAGCTATCTCCGGAGACCCACACTGCCCCACTCTCCTGGCCTTCTGGAAAGTCCTGAAAACCTGAGTTTGCCGACAGGCCCGGAGCCATTGAGCAATAGCATCTAGCTCTGTCCCAAAAGTTTGAATGTTTTTTTATTAAGGGGTTTAAAGCTGTTTTTATACTATTTTTACCTGTTATATGCCGCTCAGAGTCCGAAAGGAGTTGGACAGCTCACAAATCCAATAAATTAAATCAAATTAAAATCAAATTAAAAAGAAATTTAAGCAGAGAAGTAACTTAGAACTAAGGAGAAATTTCCTGACAGTCAGAACAATTAATCAGTGGAACAGCCTGCCTCCAGAAGTTGTGAATGCTCCAACACTGGAAGTTTTTAATAAGATGTTGGAGAACCATCTGTCTGAAGTAGTGTAGGGTTTCCTGCCTAAGCAGGGGGTTGGACTAGAAGACCCCCAAGATCCCTTCCAATTCTGTTGCTATGTTGTTGTTCCTATTATTGTTGTTAAATTAAATTAATTAAAGTGTGAGGAAGTGGCACCTATCTTTTCAAAACATGTTCAGTCGGGATGTAATACTAGCCACAACTAGAAAATACACTCCCACTGAATTGCCAATTAAAGGCCAGGACGACAGTAAATTCTTATCCCGGAGAAATGCCTTCTTATGATTGGATATCATCACTTTGTATAAAATGATTTCGCTTTGGCAAAAATACCCATTCTGTCTTAGAAGGTCCCGGAAAATAGAACTCCTGTTTGGGATGCAAGCATTATTATTATTATTTATTTATTTATTTATTTATTTATTGGATTTGTATGCCGCCCCTCTCCGCAGACTCGGGGCGGCTAACAACAATGATAAAAAACAGCATGTAACAATCCAATTAATAAAACAACTAAAAACCCTTATTATAAAACCAAACATACACACAAACATACCATGCATAACTTGTAATGGCCTAGGGGGAAGGAATATCTTAACTCCCCCATGCCTGGCGATAAAGGTGGGTCTTGAGTAATTTGCGAAAGACAAGGAGGGTGGGGGCTGTTCTAGTCTCTGGGGGGAGTTGATTCCAGAGGGCCGGGGCCGCCACAGAGAAGGCTCTTCCCCTGGGGCCCGCCAAACGACATTGTTTGGTCGACGGGACCCGGAGAAGGCCAACTCTGTGGGACCTTATCGGCCGCTGGTATTTGTGCAGTAGAAGCCGGTTCCGGATGTAAGCATGGTATGTGGATTGTTGGTCTTTCATAGCAGTGTCAGATACACACTAGAGCCAGCGCCAGGCTGTGCAATAGTTGTGAAAGGGCAGCCGCTGTCATCACCTTGGGTTGCCTGTGGAGCAACAAATGTAACACAGTGTGGTGTGACACGTTGCCAGCAGATGTCACCCCTTGTGTTGGAGAGGAAAGGTTTTTAATCCTTGGGAAGATTTTGGAAATGGGGAGGGGGCTCTCTTTCTCCCAGCACAGGATGGGTCTCTGCCGCAGAGGCTTTGTTTGACCCTGCTTTTAAAAGCCACCTTATTTTTTGACATCTGTTGAGGTCTTCTAGGCATCTGGGTCTCAAGCCTCTTTAACTGCATCTCCAATCAGACTGACAACACCGCTAGGTCAAAAGTCCAAAAATAATGGAACAAGGCCATGGGATGTTCGGGTGAAGTGCATTCCTATGAGTGCAGGACATCTGGCAAGTCATTGGCTGACTATGGACTCCTTGATTTACTGGGGTCAAAGGGGCAGTGCAGAAATTTGGTTTAATTAATTCAGCAGAGGCTAAAACAGTAGCCTGTGCCTCTCTGGTTAAGAGGAAAAACCTTTCCTATATCTACCCAGTGACAGACATAGCACAGCATCTAACTCTTTTGTGTGCGGGTGTGCCTTTCAAGTAAATCTTGACTCCTGGTACCAGTTGTGTGCTCGTGTATTGTTGTGGTTGAAGCTGAAGTAGTTGTTGACAGGAAGGACGTTGCAACAGATGATTTTATGGGCTGTGCTTAGGTTGTGTTTAAAGCAACACAGTTCTAAGCTTTCTAAGCCTAGGATTGTAAGTCTAGTTGCGTTGGGTATTCTGTTGCGAGTGGAGGAGTGGAGGGCTCTTCTCGTAAAGTATCCCTGGACATTTTATAGAGTGTTCATGCCCCAAATGCAGTGTGGGTTTATTATTATTATTATTATTATTATTATTATTATTATTATTATTATGTATTTATTAGATTTGTATGCCGTCCCTCTCTGGAGACTCAGGAGGGCTCACAACATAGCAATAATACAATACATTACAAATCTAATAAAAATTTAAAAAGTCAATTAAAAAACATAAATATAACATAAACAGTGTCATAAAATCACCAACTACACAATTCGTACACATTCAACCCAGTTAATACAACAGAGGTCAGAAAACATAACGAAGGGGGGAGGTAATCATGGCGACAGAGGTGACTCTTCAGTATTTTACTGAAGGCGAGGAGGGTGGGGGCTGTTCGAATCTCTGGAGGGAGTTGATTCCAGAGGGCTGGGGCCACCACAGAGAAGGCTCTTCTCCATGGGCCCCGCCAACCGGCATTGTTTAGTCGACGGGACCCGGAGAAGGCCAACTCTGTGGGACCTAATCGGCCACTGGGATTCGGGCGGCAGAAGGCGGTCTCGTAGGTATTCTGGTCTGATGCCATGTAGGGCTTTATAGGTCATTACCAACACAGATTCCAGACAGATAAGCTGTATTCAAGAATTGGTCTGGTGAAAGTTTTGTGTGCTCTGGTTAGTAGTGTGAGATTACCGGAGCAGAAGCTACAGTACGTAGGATTAGGTTAACCACTCTTGAAGCCTTTTTGGCGATGTTGTTGCAGTGGGCTTTGAACTTACCCTGTTTCCCCGAAAATAAGACAGTGTCTTATATTAATTTTTGCTCCCAAAGGTGTGCTACGTCTTATTTTCAGGGGATGTCTTATTTTTTTTCAATGAAGAATTCACATTAATTGCTGAACAAAAAACCCGAACATTTATTATATACTGTACAGTAGTTGTCATCACAAACCAGCATAACCAGACAAACTGTGAATCCTATCAAGAATTTCTTACTACTACCGTACCATTATTTCCATGTACAACAATTATACTTTCTTCAGATATATGTTCTATATGTTCTGTTCGGGAATGCTGCGAAACGAAACGTCTCCTACGTCTTACTTTCAGGAGATGCCTTATATTAGGCAATTTTACAAAAGCTCTCCAGTGACTTACTTTCGGGGGTGACTTATTTTCAGGGAAACAGGGTAGGTCATTTGGTATGAGTGTTCCAAGCTCTTTTAGTTTTTTCCTGCTTGAACAAGCCCTCTGCAGCAGGGGTCCCCAAACTTTTTACACAGGGGGCCAGTTCACTGTCCCTCAGACTGTTGGAGGGCCGGACTATTTAAAAAACTATGAACAAATCCCTATGCACACTGCACATACCTTATCTTAAAGTAAAAAACAAAATGGGAATATACTATTTAGAGGGAGGGAAGAAGTCTGAAATTCATATATGTTTATGTTTTGTTTTTAATTTTCTTTTGTTGACATCTAATTGTAGGTTTTCTTGGCTTATAGAAAAATGTATAAAGAAAGAAGGAAGCACTTTGGCATAATGGTTAATAAGTTAGAAATATAATTGGTGTTGCACTTTTGAAGGAACATTAAGGAGGGAATTTAATTAAAAGAAAATGAATGTAACTGGATGACAAGATTAGAAAAAAAAACTTTTGCAACTTTTTTGATGATTGATATTAGTTACTAACAAAATACCACATTTTATTCATAGAAAATTAGATGGAACACTGTTGTGTCACTCACCCGTGGGCCGGATAAATGGCCTCAGTGGGCCGCATTCGGCCCGCGGGGCGTAGTTCAGGGACTACTGCCCTGCAATTATCTTAACAATATTTCAGAAGTTATTTACCCTTTCTTTCTTCTTCATGGGGGAAGAGAGAGGGGGGGGAGAGGGAGAGAGGGAGGGAGGAGAGAGAAGGGGAGAGAGACACAGACAGACAGACAGACAGACAGACAGACAGATAGACAGAAACTGGTCAAAAGCCACACAGCTAGTTTTGTGCTTAAAGCGGGATTAGAACTCACACTCTCCAATTTCTGCCGCCCCCCATGTCTTAATCACCATACCAAATTCCTGTATCATGGTAACTTATGGTTTCTTGACTATGCCTTGAATTTTAGCTTGTTTCACGTAGGACTAGACCAGAGGTTATTGAAGTTCCTACACTTGGCTGGACCTGCATGTGAAGTTGCAAAACTGTTGCTTATACATTGTGGTAGTGGATTCCTATTACACTTGCCAGGCAAAACAAACAAAAACGATTGTGGGTTGGTGCCGACTTTTAACCCAGCCAGTGACTGTCTCAAATGAGCATCTCACAGATGTCATGGTTGTGTGATAAGTTTGAACTTGGACATTCCTCATTAGGGAGAATTTGTCCCGGAGAATATCTACATGGTCACTGATAGTTGATACTCACTTGATGGCACATAATCAATCAACTCACCTATCAATTCTCTAAAGTCCAGTGCTCCATTTTTAAAAAAACCAAAAACCTTTGGCTTCTGTTTCCTGTGGACAGAGGCAAAATTTCTGCAGAGCGGAAGGATGCCTGGAGATACAGACTCTCTGCCAAACCAGCCAAGGATTCAGAGAACAATCTGATTTTCAGTAAAATTTGAGAGCTAACAACTTCCTCATTTTTATTCTATAGTCTGGGAGAAAACTGAGTCAATTAATTCCTGTAAGCCGCCTACAGTCTGGTGAGTTTCAGTCAGTTTAGATAAATTTTGCATATAAAGAAAAGGATTTAGGGGTAGTGATTTCTGACAGTCTCAAAATGGGTGAACAGTGCAGTCAGGTGGTAGGGAAAGCAAGTAGGATGCTTGGCTGCATAGCTAGAGGTATAACAAGCAGGAAGAAAGAGATTGTGATCTCACTCTATAGAGCGCTGGTGAGACCACATTTGGAATACTGTGTTCAGTTCTGGAGACCTCACCTACAAAAAGATATTGACAAAATTGAACGGGTCCAAAGACGGGCTACAAGAATGGTGGAAGGTCTTAAGCATAAAACGTATCAGGAAAGACTTAATGAACTCAATCTGTATAGTCTGGAGGACAGAAGGGAAAGGGGGGACATGATCGAAACATTTAAATATGTCAAAGGGTTAAATAAGGTCCGGGAGGGAAGTGTTTTTAATTGGAAAGTGAACACAAGAACAAGGGGACACAATCTGAAGTTAGTTGGAGGAAAGATCAAAGGCAACATGAGAAAATATTATTTCACTGAAAGAGTAGTAGATCCTTGGAACAAACTTCCAGCAGACGTGGTTGGTAAATCCACAGTAACTGAATTTAAACCTGCCTGGGATAAACATAGATCCATCCTAAGATAAAATATAGAAAATAGTATAAGGGCAGACTAGATGGACCATGAGGTCTTTTTCTGCCGTCAGACTTCTATGTTTCTATGATTGTCAATCAGTGTTGCTTCCTAAGTGGACAATTTGATTTCACAGAACTTTGATTTACTTGGAGTTATACTGTGTTGTTTAAGAGTTCCTTTTATTTTTTTGAGCATTGTATTTTCTTCCTTTTGGTCGTCTGAAGGCCACAGGAGAGGATGGGTGTAAGGTGACGGTGATGTTACTAAAGGAGGCAGAGTCAAGTTTTTTTTTCAGACTCATTTTTATTTTGGGGCTACCCAAAGGAAACTTGATGACAAAGTGCACCAAAGTGGATAAAAATGTCATTCTCTTTTCAGACAGATCTATCCTTTCCAGCAGAGCCCAATGCATAAGTATCCATCAATTTGCCTTTTGTGTTTGTGTAGTCATAGAAATGGCATGAGGGGGAATGTATTAACTCCACAGGACGCTACGTGCTCCTCTTAGTAGGAAAGTGATCCAAGAAAGCCTTGCACAGATCAGTTGGGATGATGAATGGAAGATTTCAGAAATTCATCTGTGTAGATCAACTTGGCGACTTTAAGATTTGTGGACTTCAACTCCTGGTTGGAGTCCACAATTCTCTGGCTGGAGAATTCTGGGAGTTGAAGTCCACAAGTCTTAAAGTTGCCAACCTTTGGTGTAGACTAATTTTCCAATCTTATGCATTCTGGATGTAGAGGATTGCAACTTCTAGATTTTCTAGTAGCTGAAGTTCATTGCACCGGAGTCCGAGATATAGGGCGGTATGGAAATCTAATTAATAAATAATAAATAAATAAATCTGAGGACGTGGTTAAGACGAGCTGGTTACGGGCTGAGGGAAAATAGGAATTAGAATAGGAGGTGAACAACTTTTGTTTTCCTTTTGAAGTAATGAAATAGGTTTGCTGAATCTGAAATAACATTGTAATCTTAGGAATTAATATATCATTTTAAAGCAGATGATTCCAGGTTCAGTTCTTGCAGTTTCCTTTAGAAAGACAAGGAGGGGCTTTTGCATGATTGCTTTGGATAGTTGCTAAAAACGCATGGGACCAAATTAATAATAATAATAATAATAATTAATAATTTATTAGATTTGTATGCCGCCCCTCTCCGAATTACAGGTGCGGTTGCCTTTCTGATCACTATGCAGGGCAGAATCCTTCAGTCAGTTTTTCTCTCCCAGAAAAAAGAAATAGAATAGGGATGGGATGGGATGGGATGGAATGGAATAGAATAGAGTGGAATATTTATTTATTTAATTGGATTTGTATGCCGCCCCTCTCCGAGGACTCGGGGCGGCTCACAGCATGTACAAAAAACCAAGAATATTAGCAATCCAATTACTACATTAAAAACAGTCTTTAAAATTGTAATTAAAAAGAAAAAAAATTAAAACCATTCATTCAACAGTCAAACTAAAGCATTCATTGGTCAGGGGGGAAGATCTAAGGAACCCCAGGCCTGGCGGCAAAGATGAGTTTTTAAGCTCTTTCGGAAGGCGAGGAGGGTGGGGGCAGTACGAATCTCCGGGGGGAGCTGATTCCAGAGGACCGGGCCCCCCACAGAGAAGGCTCTTCCCCTAGGTCTTGTCAGCCGACATTGTCTGGTCGACGGGACCCTAAGGAGACCAACTCTGTGGAACCTCACTGGTCGCTGGGATTCGTGCGGCAGAAGGCGGTCTCGGAGATAGTCTGGTCCTATGCCATGTAGAATTCTTTATTGGCATAGTGCGACTGGACACATGAGGGATTTGTCTTTGGTGCATAATGTACATAAAAGAAAATATACATCCGTCAAGAATCATGAGGTACAACACTTAATGATTGTCATAGGGTACAACTAAGCAACCAGGAAACAAGCAATATTAATATAAATTGTAAAGACACAAGCAACAGGTTACAGTCATCGTCATAAGTGGGAGGAGTTGGGTGAAAGGAATGATGACAAGACCAATAGTAATAGTAATGCAGCCTTAGTGAGTAGTTTGATGGTATTGAGGAGGGAATTACTTGTTTAGCAGAGTGATGGCGTTCAGGGAAAAAAACCTGATCTTGTGTCTAATTGTTCTGGTGTACAGTGCTCTCTATAGCATTGTTCTGAAGGAAGGAGCATCCTGGACATAAATTGTTTCATGTCCAGGAAGTAGGATATCCATGATGCAGGATCCAAGAGTCAGATCACTGAACCAAACCTTACTTAATCATACTTTAGTGACTAAATCATCATTGTCTAGATTTTTTTTATAACGAACCTGACCCATAACCAAATTAACTGAATTTCCATATAGTCCTTGACTTGCAACCATTCATTTAATGAGCATTTGAAATTACGATAATGCTGCATTAAAAAATGCTTTAAGACTAATCCTCATACCTATGAATGTCCCAGTCCTCATACTTATGAGTGTCACAGTCCTCCTGCAGCTAGAATAATTAGCAATAGCATTTAGACTTATATACTGCTTCACAGTGCTTTGCATCCCTCTCTAAGTGGTTTATATAGTCAGCATATTGCCCTCAACAATCTGGGTCCTCATTTTACTGACCTTGGAAGGCTGGAAGGCTGAGTCAACCTTGAACCTGGTGAGATTCGATCTGCCAAACTGCTGGCAGCCGGTGATCAGCAGAAGCAGCCTACAGCACTGCACTCTAACTACTGCACCACCCAGGCTCAATCAGTGGACGGCCTTACCATCAGTAGTTCTGGCTGCTCCACCACTGGGACCTTTTAAGAAGAGACTGGAGCAGACACTTGTCTGGAATGCTATAGGGCCGTGATGGTGAACCTATAGCATACGTGCCAGAGGTGGCACATAGATCCCTCTCTGCTGCCTTGCGCGCCATCGCTCCAGGTCAGATCTGTGGCGTTTCTTTCGTGACCTTCTGTATCCCTGCAAATGACAAAACAGAAGCTCACGAAAGAAAAAGATGTTGCCTCTTGTTGCATTGCTGGTGTTGGGATGCCATGCCTCTCGCTGGCCTTTAGATCTCTGCTGCGCACGCGTGCGTGCATCAGCACACATGTGCATAAATGTCCATGCATTTGCAGACAAGCAACTTTCAGCTTGGCCTTGCGCACATGCACAGTTTGAGCACTTGGTGTCTAAAAGGTTCGCCACCTGGCTGGGGAATTCTGGGAGTTGAAGTCCAGATATCTTCAAGTTGCCAAGGTTGGGAAACACTGGATTAAAAGACTCCAAGCAGTGTTCCCTCTAATTTTTGGGGGTGGGTGGGCGGAAAAGTATAGTGTCTGAGCGGCAGTCCCTTCGGGACTGGGCGGCACAGAAATATTAAATAAATAAACAAACAAACAAACAAACAAAAAACCCACCCTGTTTTGCCTCAGAGAATTTCAAAATAAAATACTGTACTGTGTGTCTCTAACAGTGAGCTCATAATAGGGCAACTCTATCAATATCAAAATGCCACTTAAATAGTTGAGCTAGTTTCAAACTAGATTTTGATTTTCTTTCTCTCTTCCTTACTCCCATTCTTTTTCTTTCTCTTTTCCTTCCTCTCTTTTTTCTATCTGTTTCTCTCTCCTCCTCTCTCTCTCCCTCCCTCTCACTCTTTCCCTCTCGGCTTCTGGGCAGGTTTGGAAAACTCTGAGTTGATGATGATTTTTAAGTGAGCGATTGCTCGTATGATCCAAATTCAGTTGCTTGGCTATTGGCATGTGTTTACGATGGTTATAGCCAGGTGGGGGTTGCTGCTCCTGCCTCTTGCAAGCCGATAAGAGCTGGGAACATGGTTAGCACCTGGTTAGGCTGGAAAGAAACTTATTTGGAACAAGTTAGAGCACTGGGAAAAACCCCCTGGAAAGACTTACGGTTTGGAAAACATTCTTTGCCTAGAGCAGAGGTAGGCAAAGTTGGCTCTTCTCTGACTTGTGGACTTCAACTCCCAGAATTCCTGAGCCAATCATGCTAGCTCAGGAATTCTGGGAGTTGAAGTCCACATATCATAAAAGAGCCAACTTTGCCTACCTCTGGCCTAGAGTAACAATGAAAGAACTTGCAAGCCGGTAAAAGCTGGGAACATATTCAGCACCTGGTTAGGGCTGGAAAGAAACTTATTCGAAGCAAGTTGGAGCAATGAAAAAAACCCTGCAAAGACTTAGGGCTTGGAAAACATTGAAAGAGCTGCAAGCCGATAAGAGCTGGGAACATGGTTAGTACCTGGTTAGGCTGGAAAGAAACTTATTTGGAACAAGTTAGAGCACTGAAAAAACAGCTGGAAAGACTTAGGGCTTGGAAAACATTCTTTGCAGAGACAAATAATGAAAGAGCCTGCAAGGTAAGAGCTGGGAGGATCGTTAGCAGTTAGTTAGGGCTGAAAAAAAGAAGAAGCTATATCTATCTACCAATCTATCTATATCTACCTACTGCTTCTCCAAAACTTTATTAGCTAGTTAGGGCTGAAAAAAAGAAGAAGCTATATCTATCTACCAATCTATCTATATCTACCTATCTACCTACCGCTTCTCCAAAACTTTATTAGCTAGTTAGGGCTGAAAAAAAGAAGAAACTATATCTATCTACCGATCTATCTATATCTACCTATCTACCTACCGCTTCTCCAAAACTTTATTAGCTAGTTAGGGCTGAAAAAAGAAGAAGCTATATCTATCTACCGATCTATCTATATCTACCTATCTACCTACCGCTTCTCCAAAACTTTATTAGCTAGTTAGGGCTGAAAAAAAGAAGAAGCTATATCTATCTACCGATCTATCTATATCTACCTATCTACCTACCGCTTCTCCAAAACTTTATTAGCTAGTTAGGGCTGAAAAAAAGAAGAAGCTATATCTATCTACCGATCTATCTATATCTACCTATCTACCTACCGCTTCTCCAAAACTTTATTAGCTAGTTAGGGCTGAAAAAAAGAAGAAACTATATCTATCTACCGATCTATCTATATCTACCTATCTACCTACCGCTTCTCCAAAACTTTATTAGCTAGTTAGGGCTGAAAAAAAGAAGAAGCTATATCTATCTACCGATCTATCTATATCTACCTATCTACCTACCGCTTCTCCAAAACTTTATTAGCTAGTTAGGGCTGAAAAAAAGAAGAAACTATATCTATCTACCGATCTATCTATATCTACCTATCTACCTACCGCTTCTCCAAAACTTTATTAGCTAGTTAGGGCTGAAAAAAAGAAGAAGCTATATCTATCTACCGATCTATCTATATCTACCTATCTACCTACCGCTTCTCCAAAACTTTATTAGCTAGTTGGCACTGAAAAAAAGAAGAAGCTATATCTATCTACCGATCTATCTATATCTACCTATCTACCTACCGCTTCTCCAAAATTTTATTAGCTAGTTAGGGCTGAAAAAAAGAAGATGCTATATCTATCTACCAATCTATCTATATCTACCTATCTACCTACCGCTTCTCCAAAACTTTATTAGCTAGTTGGCACTGAAAAAAAGAAGAAGCTATATCTATCTACCAATCTATCTATATCTACCTATCTACCTACCGCTTCTCCAAAACTTTATTAGCTAGTTAGGGCTGAAAAAAAGAAGAAGCTATATCTATCTACCGATCTATCTATATCTACCTATCTACCTACCGCTTCTCCAAAACTTTATTAGCTAGTTGGCACTGAAAAAAAGAAGAAGCTATATCTATCTACCGATCTATCTATATCTACCTATCTACCTACCGCTTCTCCAAAATTTTATTATCTAGTTAGGGCTGAAAAAAAGAAGAAGCTATATCTATCTACCAATCTATCTATATCTACCTATCTACCTACCGCTTCTCCAAAACTTTATTAGCTAGTTAGGGCTGAAAAAAAGAAGAAGCTATATCTATCTACCAATCTATCTATATCTACCTATCTACCTACCGCTTCTCCAAAACTTTATTAGCTAGTTAGGGCTGAAAAAAAGAAGAAGCTATATCTATCTACCGATCTATCTATATCTACCTATCTACCTACCGCTTCTCCAAAACTTTATTAGCTAGTTGGCACTGAAAAAAAGAAGAAGCTATATCTATCTACCGATCTATCTATATCTACCTATCTACCTACCGCTTCTCCAAAATTTTATTAGCTAGTTAGGGCTGAAAAAAAGAAGATGCTATATCTATCTACCAATCTATCTATATCTACCTATCTATCTACCGCTTCTCCAAAATTTTATTAGCTAGTTAGGGCTGAAAAAAAGAAGATGCTATATCTATCTACCAATCTATCTATATCTACCTATCTACCTACCGCTTCTCCAAAATTTTATTAGCTAGTTAGGGCTGAAAAAAAGAAGATGCTATATCTATCTACCAATCTATCTATATCTACCTATCTATCTACCGCTACTCCAAAACTTTATTAGCTAGTTAGGGCTGAAAAAAAGAAGAAGCTATATCTATCTACCAATCTATCTATATCTACCTATCTACCTACCGCTTCTCCAAAATTTTATTAGCTAGTTAGGGCTGAAAAAAAGAAGATGCTATATCTATCTACCAATCTATCTATATCTACCTATCTATCTACCGCTTCTCCAAAACTTTATTAGCTAGTTAGGGCTGAAAAAAAGAAGAAGCTATATCTATCTACCAATCTATCTATATCTACCTATCTACCTACCGCTTCTCCAAAATTTTATTATCTAGTTAGGGCTGAAAAAAAGAAGAAGCTATATCTATCTACCAATCTATCTATATCTACCTATCTACCTACCGCTTCTCCAAAACTTTATTAGCTAGTTAGGGCTGAAAAAAAGAAGAAGCTATATCTATCTACCAATCTATCTATATCTACCTATCTACCTACCGCTTCTCCAAAATTTTATTAGCTAGTTAGGGCTGAAAAAAAGAAGAAGCTATATCTATCTACCAATCTATCTATATCTACCTATCTATCTACCGCTTCTCCAAAACTTTATTAGCTAGTTAGGGCTGAAAAAAAGAAGAAGCTATATCTATCTACCAATCTATCTATATCTACCTATCTACCTACCGCTTCTCCAAAATTTTATTAGCTAGTTAGGGCTGAAAAAAAGAAGAAGCTATATCTATCTACCAATCTATCTATATCTACCTATCTACCTACCGCTTCTCCAAAACTTTATTAGCTAGTTAGAGCTGAAAAAAAGAAGATGCTATATCTATCTACCAATCTGTCTATATCTACCTATCTACCTACCGCTTCTCCAAAATTTTATTAGCTAGTTAGGGCTGAAAAAAAGAAAATGCTATATCTATCTACCAATCTATCTATATCTACCTATCTACCTACCGCTTCTCCAAAACTTTATTAGCTAGTTAGGGCTGAAAAAAAGAAGAAGCTATATCTATCTACCAATCTATCTATATCTACCTATCTACCTACCGCTTCTCCAAAATTTTATTAGCTAGTTAGGGCTGAAAAAAAGAAGAAGCTATATCTATCTACCGATCTATCTATATCTACCTATCTACCTACCGCTTCTCCAAAACTTTGTTTATTTTTTCCCATTTTTTCAAACTGGTCAGAACCGGCTGAAACCCACCTCCGACATGCACCAATGTTCCAGAGAGAATAGCAGCTGCAGAGGTTGTTCAGACCACTGTCAGGGTGCTCCCAGTAGGAAATTGGTGCCTCCGAGGCCCGCAGAGGGAAGCCACGAACGGTAATTCCAGGGAGTGTTTTGAGGGCACTGAGATTGTTATTTTGCTGAAGCACAAAGCGTGTTTCAACTTGGCCAGGATCTGGATGGATGAGAGAAGAGCCTTGAGGTATGCAAATCCGAGCTTTTTTTTGGAAGTGCCAGTTTGGAAGGGGGATGTGACTAAATGGATAAAAAAAAAAATAATGTCACTGAATAATTCAGCTCGAGGAGTCGAGCGTAAATTGGAAGTCTGAAACTAAGCACTTAGGCACAAATGCAGCCCCACGGGGACTCCTGGAAGTGTGTAGCCCCAACACATCTCAAGGGCCCTCATTTGAGGATGAAATCCGTCGTTTCGTACACTGCTAATAATGAGGTCATGCGTGAGCCATCTGTTGGTTCGTGAGCAGGAATACGGCAATTTATTGCATTCATTCGTATCTCTCGCTTTTCATATGAGGGTTTCAAGGAGATGTAAATTTCGAACCCTACTGTAAAAATGCTACTCTGGAGCTAGTGAGCTGATTAGGGTCAGCTCTCTCGATTGCCTGGCCTGGCCTTCCGAGGATGTGGCCTGAGTTTGTGCTGTACCATTGCGTGGTGTGATGGCTTTTGACTCAGCAAGCTTGTTGAAACGGATGTCCAAGTGCCGCCTCTATGTTGGTTGAGGCAGGCAGGGTTCCCTTGGGTACCATTTGTTGGGGGTCAGGGGAAAGGGAGGGTTTTGCCTTCTCTTTCTGCTCAAGAAAGACTTGATATGACTGTATGTATGTTTTATATATTGGGGTTCCTTGCTTTTTAGACTTTTTAAATGTACTATTGTTATTTTAGATTCTAACTGCTGTATTAGATTTGTTATTATATATTGTTTTTATCACTGTTGTGAGTCGCCCCGAGTCTACGGAGAGGGGTGGCATACAAATCTAATAAATAATAAATAATAATAATAATAATCAGGGCACCAGAGGGCCGGATGAGGAACAACAGCTGGAAGCTGACCAAGGAGAGATTCAACATGGAGATAAAGAAGAACTTCCTGACGGTCAGAGGAATCAACCAATGGAACAACTTACCAGCGGACGTTGTGAACTCCAACACTCTGGACATTTTTAAGAGAAGATTGAACTGCCACTTGACTGGCGTACTATGGGGCAGTGATTTTCAACCTTTTTTGAGCTGCAGCACATTTTTTACACATACAAAATCATGGGGCACATTGAGCGGGGGGGGAGTGGGGGGGGCTAAAAAAAGTTTGGACAAAAAAAATTATATCTCTCTCTTCCTCCCTTTCACTCTATTTCTCTCCCTCTTTCTCTCTCTTCCTTTCTTCCCCTATCTGTCCATCCCTCTTTCTTTCTCCCTTCCTTCCTCTCTTTTTTGCTCTCTTTCTATCTCTCCCTCCTTCCCTGCCTCTCTTTCTCTTGCTTTCTTTCTCTCTCTCTCTTGCTTTCTTTCTCTCTCTCTTGCTTTCCTTCTCTCTCTCTCTCTTTTTCTTTCTTTCTCTTGCTGAGCTTCGCGGCACACCTGACCATGTTTCGCGGCACACTAGTGTGCCACGGCACACTGGTTGAAAAACACTGCTATAGGGTTCCTGCTTGGGCAGGGGGTTGAACTCGATGGCCTTCATGGTCCCTTTCAACTCTAACAAATGAATGAATGAATGAATGAATGAACGAACGAATGAATGATCCCCATGGACAATTGGTGGGCTACTGTGTGACCCAGAATGCTGGACTCGATGGGCCTTGGCCTGATTTAGCATGGCTCTTCTTATCTTCTTATGTTGTTGTACATGATGAAAATGGGACATAGTGGCTTTCAACCTGTGGTCCATGGGCCTTTGGGGTATGTTGTGATGTTGTTGAGTTCCTCAGGACATTACAGATATCATCATAGGGGGTCCATGGAAACTTGAAGAAATGTTATGAATTAAGTCTTGGGGGCCCATGGCCGTGGACGGTAGCCACAGAGGGTCCGTGTGGTGAAGAAAAGTTTGAGAACCACTAAGAACATCAGAAGAGCCCTGCTGAATCAGGCCAAAGCCCATCGAGTCCAGCATTCTGTGTCACACAGTGGCCTCCAATTGCACATGGGGATCTTGAGCAGAAAGAGAAGGCAAGACCCTCCCTTTCCCTTGACCCCCAACAAAAGGTACTCAAGGGAATCCTGCCTGCCTCAACCAACATAGAGGTGGCCCATGGACATCCGTTTCAATAACCACTGATACACTTGGCATCCATGAATCTGTCTCATCCTGCCTTGAAGCTATCAAGGCTGGTTTAGCATGACTGGCAAGCCTGCCCATGGTGACTTCTTCAAGAAGCCATGGTTAAATCAAGCCATGGTTAAATCATGGTTAAATCAATGAGATATTAAGGTGATGTGTGAATCCAGTCATTGAGCTAAGACACCAGGTTGGGTTCTTGTAGCACATTAAGCCAAAAACTGGATAGTTGGTTGCAGTAATGGACTTCTACGGGTATAGTCAGGTAGGCAGAACTGGTAGAAAAAGGTTTGGTCAGGTATGCAGAACCAGTAGAAAAAATTTCTTTTTCCCCCCCTTCTGGCTCTGGGTATTATTATTATTTATTATTATTATTATTATTTATTACATTAATATGCTGGCCCTCTCCGAAGACTCAGGGTGGCTCACAACATATAAAAAGCAGTATACAGTACATCGAGATTAAAATAGTTAAAATTAAGAATTACATTTAAAAAAGAAACTAAAAAGAAACTTGACAAATGTATCTTTTTCTTTTATGTACACTGAGAGCATATGCACCAAGACTAATTCCTTGGGTGTCCAATCACACTTGGCCAATAAAGAATTCTATTCCATTCCATTCCTTTCTATTCTATTCTATTCTATTCTATTCTAAAAAGCCTATTAACATACGCACATCCCATTCAGCAAACTTACTATATATTCATTGGCCAGGCGGTAAAGTCTAATGACCCCAAGCTTGATGGCATAAGTGAGTCTTTAAACGCTTACGGAAGGCGGGGTGGGGGCAACACAAATCTCTGGGGGGAGTTGATTCCAGATGTTTTTCCTATCCCAGGAAATGAGGTTGAATGTGTATAATTTTAGAAGAGTTGTGCACGTGTGTGTGTACATACACATTCAGTTTATATAGTAGGTAATGTATATTTGTGTGTGCCTGTGTGTAATACGCATGTACACCTACGGCATATATACATAGAATTAAATAGTATATTTTGGATGTTCAGTAACTGTAAATAGAGAGGGAAATTTAATCTCTTTGAGGAGAGGCCAGGCACCCTAACCCAAACCTTTGACGTCAAGTTGGCTACCTTTAAGCCAGTTGCATGAACTTTAAGCCAGCCATCCTGGTCACATGATCGTCAGGCCAACCCCACTTGGTCACATGGCCAGCAAGCCACACCCACAAAATAAATCACACCTACAGCATGGTAGTAAAATTTTTTGCAGCCCTACACCAGTTGGTTGTGACTTTCAGGTGTCTGTCCAGCCGCTGTGATTTCAAAAGTGTGTTTAGGACTCAGGAGAAGAGGCAAATCCTACCAGTGATTCTCCTGTTCCTGAGGTTTTTTTCTTCTGTTTCAAATTAACTACAGTTTGGGTTTCTCTGAATTCCACAAGCTGTTGCCTTCCTCTAATCTTTTGCTGTTCCACTGCGTGAGGAATTCTTTGTTGTAGTTCCCAACCCATTTGGGAGGCTCAACGCTGGGAGAGCTGATCTTCATTGCAGTTTGTTTGAAACAAGCCCACTCCAAACCATGGCTTGTGGAGCTGATTTACTTCAGCTATCCCTAGTTAAGGCGACTCCCCTGATTTGAGGTTTGGATACAATACTTGATTAAGGAGAATGGGAAACATAGAAACATAGAAGACTGATGGCAGAAAAAGACCTCATGGTCCATCTAGTCTGCCCTTACACTATTTTCTGTATTTTATCTTAGGATGGATATATGTTTATCCCAGGCATGTTTAAATTCAGTTACTGTGGATTTACCAACCACGTCTGCTGGAAGTTTGTTTCAAGCATCTACTACTCTTTCGGTAAAATAATATTTTCTCATGTTGCCTTTGATCTTTCCTCCAACTAACTTCAGATTGTGTCCCCTTGTTCTTGTGTTCACTTTCCTATTAAAAACACTTCCCTCCTGGACCTTATTTAAGCCTTTAACATATTTAAATGTTTTGATCATGTCCCCCCTTTTCCTTCTATCCTCCAGACTATACAGATTGAGTTTATTAAGTCTTTCCTGATACGTTTTATGCTTAAGACCTTCCACCATTCTTGTAGCCCGTCTTTGGACCCGTTCAATTTTGTCAATATCTTTTTGTAGGTGAGGTCTCCAGAACTGAACATAGTATTCCAAATGTGATCTCAACAGCACTCTATATAGCGGGATCATAATCTCCCTCTTCCTGCTTGTTATACCTCTAGCTATGCAGCCAAGCATCCTACTTGCTTTCCCTATCGCCTGACTGCACTGCTCACCCATTTTGAGACTGTCAGAAATCACTACCCCTAAATCTTTTTCTTCTGAAGTTTTTGCTAACACAGAACTGCCAATACAATACAGTGATCCCTCGATCATCGCGAGGGTTCCGTTCCAGGACCCCTCGCGATGATCGATTTTTCGCGAAGTAGCGGTGCGGAAGTAAAAACACCATCTGCGCATGCGCAGATGGTGTTTTTACTTCCACCGCCGCCCGCCCTTCGCCCGCCATTGCCAGCTCCGCTTCCCAGCTGAGAAGCGGAGCGGGGGGTGTCCCGAAGCGCGCGCGCGCTTGGGGACACCCTAGCTCCGCTTCTCAGCTGGGAAGCAGAGCTGGGGTATCCCGCGCGCGTGCCGCCCGCCCGCCCCGTTGCTCGCACCGCCGCTGTCTTACCGGGGCAAGTGGGGGAAGACCCAGGGAAGCCTCTGCCCGGCGGGGAAACTCCACCATCTACGCATGCGTGGAAGGGCATGCATGCGCAGATGGTGGAGTTTACTTCCGGGTTGAAAACTCGCGATATAGCGTTTAGCGAACATCGAGATCGCGAAACTCGAGGGATCACTGTACTCAGATTGAGGATTCCTTTTCCCCAAGTGCATTATTTTACATTTGGAAACATTAAACTGCAGTTTCCATTGCTTTGACCATTTATCTAGTAAAGCTAAATCATTTACTATATTACAGACGCCTCCAGGAATATCAACCCTATTGCGCACTTTAGAGTCATCGGCAAATAAGCAAACCTTCCCTACCAAACCTTCCCCTATGGGTGGGTTCCTACCAACTTTCCCACAGGGGTGAGTTCCATTCAGCGGTGGGCTTCTAGCCGGAACGCTAAATTGGACTCACCACCGCTGCTTCTGAGTGCTTGTGGGGCCAGTGCGATTTTGCTTCTGCACCTGCGGAGGTAGCAAAATCGCCCACGGAGCCGCAGGTGCGCCCGTATTTCGGCATTCACGTAAGCAAAAAACTCTTCACCGAAACACGGGAGCACCTGCGGCTCCGTGGGTGATTTTGCTACCTCCACAGGTGCAGAAGCAAAATCGCCCTGGCCCTACAAGCACTCATGAGCCGTCGTGAGTGACCTTGACTTTCGCGGGGGATGCGTTCCAAGGCCGCCCACGAAAGTGAAATTCCCGCAAAGTAGAGATGCGGAAGTAATTACACTATTTTTGGCTATGAACAGTATCACAGGACATCTCCAAACGCTTTAAATCCCTAAATTACAATTTCCCCTTCCCTTAAAAACCTTTAAATTATTACTCACCCTTATTACTGGTACTCACCATTGAAGAAGATACTTAATGATCCTGATAATTATTAACATAATTATTTATTAACAATAATTTGACGATGATGTATGACATCACGAGCGGGGAAAAACGTGGTGTAGGAAAAAAACCGTGAAGTATTTTTTAATTAATATTTTTTTAAAAACCGTGGTATAGGCTATTTGCGAATATCGGACCCGCGAAAGTCAAGAGAACCCTGTATAGCGTTCCAGATAGAAGCCCAACCCTGGTTCCATTTACTTTGGCCACCGGTTTGCATTTTGATGATTCACGCGCATTTATGTCCACATTGTGAAATTTCACTCCTGTGCCTGCTCCGTAGCGGGATTCAGCCCGAAACACAGCTGAGGAGCTGATCAGCTGTGCTTCAGGCCAAGAAATAAAAGTGATAATAAAAGTATCAGCCCAGGGGGCAGGCAGGAGGGCTATTTTTGTAGCAGAGAAAGAAGGGAAGCCATCCACCAATGACGTAAAATTCTGCCGAAAGTTTAAAAAAAAAAAAGACAGCGCTCACGGACCGGCACCGCCCGAACCAGATCACGTCACCAGTGAGCCGCTAACGATTCAGGCAATCTGTTCCGAACTGGGAGGAACCCACCTCTGGAAAGGAGATGTATGACCCCATTTGTTATGATTTGCAAATCATGGCTTAAAGTACATATGCTGAGCAATACACTGAGAGCATATGCAGCAAAGACAAATTCCTTGTGTGTCCACATTTGGCCAATAAATTATCTATCTATCTATCTATCTATCTATCTATCTATCTATCTATCTATCTATCTATCTATCTATCTATCTACTATCTATCTATCAACTATCTATCTATCTATCTATCTCTACTATCTATCAACTATCTATCTATCTATCTATCTATCTATCTATCTATCTATCTATCTATCTATCTACTATCTATCTATCAACTATCTATCTATCTATCTATCTATCTATCTATCTATCTATCTATCAACTATCTATCTATCTATCTATCTATCTATCTATCTATCTATCTATCTATCTATCTACTATCTATCTATCAACTATCTATCTATCTATCTATCTATTTATCTATCTATCTATCAACTATCTATCTATCTATCTATCTATCTACTATCTATCTATCAACTATCTATCTATCTATCTATCTATCTATCTATCTATCTATCTATCTATCAACTATCTATCTATCTATCTATCTATCTATCTATCTATCTATCTATCTATCTACTATCTATCTATCTATCAACTATCTATCTATCTATCTATCTATCTATCTATCTATCTATCTATCTATCAACTATCTATCTATCTATCTATCTATCTATCTATCTATCTATCTATCTATCTATCTATCTATCTATCTACTATCTATCTATCAACTAACTATCTATCTATCTATCTATCTATTTATCAACTATCTATCTATCTATCATCTATCTATCTATCTATCTATCTATCTATCTATCTATCTATCTATCTATCTATCTATCTATCAACTGTCTGTCTGTCTGTCTGTCTGTCTGTCTGTCTGTCTATCTATCTATCAACTATCTATCTATCTGTCTATCTGTCTATCTATCTATAGCCATTGCAGCTTGATCTAAATTGTGGTTAAATTTAATTCTGATTTAGAACAAAGGGTGAATTCAGCCTGAGATATGCATTGATATGGTACTTATGATTTATTCACAGGTGTTTGCGAGGGAACGCAAGTATCATAATGTCACAAATGCATAATTGACATATTTGCATCAGGTGCTGGCATACAAGCTTGTTAAGGGGGATTTTCGCTGTGCAAGTGTTGTCATTTTTCCATCATAGTTGGCTACCTGGGGACATTTATATGATAGTCAGATGGTTGTTCTGTGACAGCTAAAAAAACACTTGTGCTGTCTGGGGTAGGTTAAACAACCTCCTGACTTTCACTAATATGTCCAGATATATTTCTTGGAAACAATAGGGAAATGGGTTGGCTTTGGCCTTCTTCCATTATTTTTTCCTCCTCAATTTTTCAATCTAATCTGCAACTCTGAGATTTCCTGATAATTGCTTATCACCTATAAAGCCCTACATGGCTTAGGGCCTGACTATTTAAGGGGGTGTCTTCTGCCCCATACCTCCCGGCGACCGATTAGGCCCACAGGGTTGGCCTTCTCCGGGTCCTGTTAGCCAGACAATGCTGACTGGCGGGACCGCTTGGGAGGTCCTTTTCTGTGGTGGCTCCGGCTCTCTAGAACCAGTTGCGCTCGGAGACCCATACTGCCCCCACCCTCCTCATCTTCTGGAAGGTCGTGAAAACCTTCCTTTGCCGGCAGGCCTGGGGCTGTTGAGCAACACCATCCAGCTCTGGCCAGAAATAATGAAGGTTTTTTTATTAAGGGTTTTAAAATTGTTTTTATATTGTCTATTGTTGTACACCACCCAGAGCCGGAAGGAGGTGGGCGGCTTATAAATTTAATACATTAAATTAGATTAATTTTCATTGCAAATAGCCAAGTCTCAATATATAAATTCTTGGAGATCTGCCACTGGCTGTTGTCACCTGAGCATAAAATTAAAAAAGAGTATAAACATACTTATTTATATATATTTAAAAATTCATTTTTCTTTCTTTCTTTCTTCCTTCCTTCCTTCCTTCCTTCTTCCTTTCCTTTCCTTTCCTTTCCTTTCCTTTCCATGCCGCCCCTCTCCGAAGACTCTGGCCAGCTCACAACACATAAAAACCAGTAAATTACAATAGCATTGATCCAATTAAATTGCATTGGATCAATCATTTCTTGCATTGGCTGCCGATCAGTTTCCGGTCACAATTCAAAGTGTTGGTTATGACCTTTCAAACCCTACATGGCATTGGACCAGAGTACCTCCGGAACCGCCTGCTACCGCACAAGTCCCAGCGACCGATAAGGTCCCACAGAGTTGGCCTCTGGGTCCCGTCGACTAAACAATGTCGTTTGGCGGGGCCCAGGGGAAGAGCCTTCTCTGTGGCGGCCCCGGCCCTCTGGAATCAACTCCCCCTGGAGATTAGAACTGCCCCTACCCTCCCTGTCTTTCGTAAACTACTCAAGACTCACTTATATCGCCAGGCATGGTGGAGTTGAGAAACCTTTCCCCCAGGCTCTTTTATATTTTGTCTTATGTTTGGTATGAATGTGTTGTTTGGTTTTTTAAATATGATAGGGTTTTATATGTTTTTTAATATTAGATTTGTTCTACTATAATATTGTTTTTATTATTGTTGTGAGTCGCCCTGAGTCTTCGGAGAGGGGCGGCATACAAATCTAATTTATTATTATTATGATTATGATTATTATGATTATTAAATATTAAATAACTAACTAAAATCCCAAATATTAAAATCACCCATTTGTACAACGATCATACAAACATTTGTTGGCCAGGGGCCAAGATCTAAAATGTCCTTCATTGTACAAGGTACCTGCATTGTACAGGGTACTTCATTGCCAACCTATTCTTGTTATAAATTTTTATTTTTTCTCCGCCGTAGAATAAAACAATGTATAAATACAAACACTACAACAATGCTTATCATCAAACATATATTAAAAAATTTTCATCTTCTTGTTAATCATTCAATGGAGGTTCTTCTATCTCTTTCCTCAACCAACCTATTCTTTATTGCCCCACTGCAGGGGTATCAAACTAATTTCATTGAGGGCCACATCGGGATTGTGTTGCGTAGAGCAGTGATTTCCAACCTTTTTTGAGCCGCGGCACATTTTTTACATTTACAAAATCCTGGGGCACACCACCAACCAAAATGACACCCTAAGACACTCTCCTCTCTTTTTCTATCCCTGTCTCCTCCCCACCCTTATATGTGTGTGTGTGTGTATACACACTCTTGAACCAATTCCAAAAACAGGTGAGGGCTGGGTTTTTCTCTTATTCTTTGGCTGCTTTTTATCATATGCTTTAAATCAAGAGTCACTTCTCTCTCTCTTTTGTTTCTCTCTCTTTCCTCTCATTCTCTGTCTCAATCATTTTCTCATTTTTCTTTTTTCCTCCCCTTTTTGCTCATTTCTCTCTCTCTCCCTTCCTCTCCTTTTCGCTCTCTCTCTCTCTCTTGCTTTCTTTCTCTCTCACTCTTGCTTTCTCTCTCTTTCTCTCTTTTCTTTCTCTCTCTTGATTTCTCTTTCTCTCTCTCTTTCTTTCTCTCTCTTTCTATCTCTTTCTCTCTCTCTTTCTTTCTCACTCTCTCTCTCAGCAAAAAGTTGCGAGACCGTAACCTGAGTTTCCTTCTTTGCGGCACACCTGACCATGTCTCGCGGCACACTAGTGTGCCGTGGCACACTGGTTGAAAAACACTGGTGTAGAGGTTGTCTAGAGCAGTATTTCCCAACCTTGGCAACTTGAAGATATCTGGACTTCAACTCCCAGAATCCCCCAGCCAGCATTGGCTGACTGGGGAATTCTGGAAGTTGAAGTCCAAATAGCTTCAAGTTGCCAAGGTTGGGAAACACTGGTCTAGAGAGCCTGAGTGGCACAGTGTTAGAGTGCAGCACTGCAAGCTGCTTCTGCTGATCACCGGCTGTCAGCAGTTCAGCAGATCGAATCTCAGTAGGCTCAAGGTTGACTCAGCCTTCCAGCCTTCCAAGGGCGATAAAATGGGGATTATTGGGGATTATTGGGGGCAATATGCTTACTCTCTGTATTGGCAGTTCTGTGTTAGCAAAAACTTCAGAAGACAAGGATTTAGGGGTAGTAATTTCTGACAGTCTCAAAATGGGTGAGCAGTGCAGTCAGGCGGTAGGAAAAGCAAATAGGATGCTTGGCTGCATAGCTAGAGGTATAACAAGCAGGAAGAGGGAGATTGTGATCCCGCTGTATAGAGTGCTGGTGAGACCACATTTGGAATACTGTGTTCAGTTCTGGAGACCTCACCTACAAAAAGATATTGACAAAATTGAACGGGTCCAAAGACGGGCTACAAGAATGGTGGAAGGTCTTAAGCATAAAACGTATCAGGTTTTAATGAACTCAATCTGTATGGTCTGGAGGGCAGAAGGAAAAGGGGGGACATGATCGAAACATTTAAATATATTAAAGGGTTAAATAGGGTTCAGGAGGGAAGTGTTTTTAATAGGAAAGTGAACACAAGAACAAGGGGGCACAATCTGAAATTAGTTGGGGGAAAGATCAAAAGCAACGTGAGAAAATATTATTTTACTGAAAGAGTAGTAGATGCTTGGAACAAACTTCCAGCAGACGTGGTTGGTAAATCCACAGTTTCTATGTTTCTCTCTTTCCATTTCCCCGTTGTTTTCAAGAAAAATATTCGGACATATGCTTACTCTCGGTAAACCGCTTAGACGGGGCTGTCCAGCAGCTCACTCATGGTGACCCTTTAGTTCATTGTTAAGTGCAACTATAACACTGGGATAAAAACTATTCAGAAAATGTTAGGTGCTAGGGGTGGTCCTTACCTTATGACCGTAATTGAACCCAGAATCGTAAGTCATTGCAAAAGCCGAGAAAGGTCCACACAGGACTGGATCCAATTTTATGACATTTTTTTTGGTGGCAAGTTATTAAGGGAACAAACCCCACGGTCATTAAATAACCACTGCAGTTCTTAAGCAAATCCATTTTACCCAAGGGCCATTTTTATCTTTTTTTGCCAGAATCCAGAAGTAAACCCTTTCAACAAAAAAACTTTGAAAATCACTGTCACGTGATCGCCGGATGCTGCAAACGGCTGTAAAGGTAAGCCAAGGTGACCAATTGATTGTGCACAGCTGTTGCAATTTCAAAATGTGGACGTAAGAAGCTTTTAAGGCCGTGCTTTGTAACTTCAAATGGTTGCTAAATGACCAGTCTTAAGTCGAGAAAAAAATAAGAAAATAATAATAATAATGAAACAGAATTTGAAACGGCAAATTACACAGGTCTACAAAAAAATGTTCTTTTTTAATCATCGCAGTTGACCTTGTACTTTTCTGAATCATTTTTTGTTCTGATTTGAAAAATGTATATAGTTTTTCTGTAGCAGGTATATATAGTTTTCACGGAGCAGCGTCATTATTATAACGTATAGGAAATATACTGGTGACATTAAGAAAAACAGTAATTACCATATTTTTCAGTGTATAAGATGCGCCCTTTTCCTCCCTAAAAGAGGCTGATAATTGGGGTGTGTCTTATACTCTGAATATAGCTTCCCCCTCGCCAGCTCTAACTAGCTGCTAACGATCTTCCCAGCTCTTACCTTGCAGGCTCTTTCATTGTTACTCTCTGCAAAGAATGTTTTCCAAGCCCTAAGTCTTTGCAGGGTTTTTTCATTGCTCTAACTTGCTCTAAGAAAGTTTCCTTCCACCCCTAACCAGATGCTAATGATGTTCTTAGCTCTTACTGGCTTGCAAGCTCATTCATTGTTTCTCTCTGCAAAGAATGTTTTCCAAACCCTGTCTTTGATTTTTTTTTTTCATTCTCTATTTGCTCCAAATGTTTCTTTCCAGCCCTAGCCACGTGCTAACAATGTTCCCAGCTTTTACCAGTTTGCAAGCTCTTTCTTTGTTACTCTCTGCCAAGAATGTATTCCAAAACCTATCTTTGTAGGTTTTTTTTATTGCTTTACTTGCTCCAGATGTTTCTTTTCAGCCCTAACCATCTGCTATGAATGTACCCAAGCTCTTTCATTGTTACTCTCTGCTAAGAATGTTTTCCAAGCCCTAAGTTTTGGCAGGTTTTTTTTTATTACTCTAACTTACTTTGAGTAAGTTTTCCAGCCCTAACCAGGTGCTAACTATGTTCCCAGCTCTTACCCGCTTGCAAGCTCTTGTATTGTAACTCTCTGCCAATAATGTATTCCAAACCCTGGCTTTGTAGAGTTTGTTTTTCATTGCATTACTTGCTCAAGATGTTTCTTTCCAGGTGTTCTAACATCTTCCAGATGTTTTCTAACCTGGTGCTAACAATATTCCCAGCTCTTACCGGCTTGCAAGCTCTTTCATTGTTACTCTCTGCAAAGAAGAATGTTTTCCAAGCCCTAAGTCTTTGCAGGGTTTTTTCCATTGCTCTACTTGTTCAGACCGTTTCTTTCCAGGTGCTAATAATGTTCCCAGTTCTTACTGGCTTGCAAGCTCTTTCATTGTTAGTCTCTCAGAATATTTTTTAAAGCCTTAACTAGGGGATAAAATGATGTGCTGAAGAACTAAGAACGTTAGCCAGATGAATATCTGGTAAGCAGATTAATTTTCCTCCCCAAAAACTAAGGTATATCTTATATTCTGGTGCGTCTTATACTCCGAAAAATATGGTACCACGTACATTGAAAATGTAGAAGTAATGTAATAACAAAAATGCTTCTATATCAGAAACTTTATGTGACAGAGCAAAACTAAGCATATTTTTGGAATCAGCACATCAAACTCCATAAAACAGACATATTACCTTAGCTGATGATTTTTTGTTTGTGTTGATCAGTATCAGTGTTGAGACACCCAGCAAAAATAGAGTAAGATTTGTGATTGTTTCCAAAACCACTTTCCTTGTTATCATTTGCGCTTGTCTTTCAGAGGCTCCTGTGAGTAATCTTTTTAAAAACTTCCTTTTTTTTCTCTTTCCTCCATAATTTCTTTCTTTCCTTCCTTCCTTCCTATCTACCTTTCTTCCCTCCCTCCTTCCTCTGTTCCTTCCTTCCCTTCCCCTTCCTTCCTTCCTTCCTTCCTTCCTTCCTATCTACCTTTCTTTCCTCCCTCCACCCTGCCTGCCTTTCTTCACTCCCTCCTTCCTCTGTTCCTTCCTTCCTTCCCCTTCCTCCCTCCCTCCCTCCTTCCCTCCATCTGGGATTTTGCTTTGATTTATTTTTAACTTGCAGTTTTGTGCCTAGCACTCACTCTGTGCCTAAAACCCAGCAAGCACTTTCAATAAGTGTGTATACAATAATAACAATTCTGACTTGGGACAGTGATTCCTTCCTTGGCTTGCTTGCCTGTTATCTTCCTCGCATGCTTGGTGGGAGGGGTGAGGAGGTGTTTTTAGAACGTTTAAAAATAGCTCCATTGTCTTTTGATAGTTTGCTTTTTTGAACATAGGCCTTCTTTGGTAGCGATCTTTTCACCAGAAGAGAAAGAAGAGTTATCCATTAAAAATAAAAGGGGTTGGGAGTTTTTTTTGGCTTTTGCTTTGGCAATTATAATAATAATAATTATAATAATAATAATAATAATAATAATAATAATAATAATAATAATTATTATTATTATTATTATTATGTCAATACAACACAGCAAACGAGATCACTATGCTGGATTTCGTATTTCATCACCAGTCGGGCGCTTCCCAAGCACCTAGGACTGCATGATGTAGTGGCGAATTATGTTTGCCGATCCCAGTAAAGTGGCCTTTTGCAATTGACAGATGGAGATTTTGTTAATTCCGATGGTTTTCAAATGTCCACTGAGATCCTTTGGCACTGCGCCCAGCGTGCCAAGTACCGCTGGGACCACTTTCACTGGCTTATGCCAGAGTCGTTGCAGCTCGATTTTTAGATCTTCGTATTTCACTAATTTCTCTAGCTGCTTCTCCTCAATTCTGCTGTCTCCTGGGATTGCGATGTCGATGATTTATACTTTCTTTTTCTCCACGATCACAATGTCTGGTGTGTTATGCTTCAGAATTCGGTCAGTCGGAAGTCGGAAGTCCCACAGTACTTTTGCTTGCTCATTTTCAACCACTTTTTCGGGCTTATGTGGTCGAAAATGAGCACATAAGCCGACTTCCGACTTCATTATTATTATTATTATTATTATTATTATTATTATTATTTTGTTGTTGTTTGTTATTATTATTATTATTATTAATTTAATTTTTAAAATTGATTTTTGTAATAATAATATATCAGTAAAACATTCACACAACACATAACAATGTGCTCAGTGTTCAAAATGCCCACCACCAGACAACATTCATACCCCTCCACCAAAATGGGGGCATGTTTTCTATATATCATTTTAACTCTAGAGCAATATATCTATTCACATATTATAAAGTAAATTTAATTTATTCTTTATATCTTGGTCTCGAATTCTACTAACCACATGTCCTCTTACCTTGTCCCATCGTCCCACCAGTTCCTGCAGATTAGTTTCATTGGCCAAGTTCATCCCCTTATCCATGCAATTATTATTATTATTTAAAAAAAATTCTGGCCTAGATCTTGGGGAATGGAAACTTCCCGCTGAAGGAAGAACAGATGGGAGAAGCACTTTGGGTGCGAGAGGGGCCCGTGTCACCCATGGTTGCATTAAGATAGGACCAGGAAGGGTACGGTGGGAGAATTAACTGCTATTACATGGTGATCCGACTTCTTTGAGAGCTCTGTCTCCTACCTTCCACACTGTTTTACATAAACATGGCACACAATCCTACTTTTAGAGAAGCTTGTTCTGAATTTCCTTGGCTGTCAGGCTGAAGCCATTTATTGTTTATTAGAGTTGGAAGGGACCTTGTAGGTAATCTATCAGGTCCCACAGAGTTGGCCTCCTCCAGGTCCCATCGACTAAACGATGTCATCTGGTGGGACCTAGGGGAAGAGTCTTCTCTGTGGCGGCCCCGGCCCTCTGGAATCAACTCCGCCTAGAGATTCGAACTGCCCCTACCCTCCTCGCCTTCTGCAAAATGTTGAAGACACATCTCTGCCGCCAAGCGTGGGAGGGATTAACCCCCCCTTTTTGTTTGACCTCTGTATCATGATTAGTTGGACTGAATGTGTATGACTGTGTAGTTGATGATTGCTATGACAATGTAGTTTTAAACTAGTTTTTTAAACTTTTTAATATTGGATTTATATTTGCACTGTATTATTGCTTTGTTGTGAGCCGCCCCGAGTCCTCGGAGAGGGGCGGTATACAAATCTAACATAATATTATTATTATTATTAATAATACTGCAGTTTAATGTTTCCAAATGTAAAATAATGCACTTGGGGAAAAGGAATCCTCAATCTGAGTATTGCATTTGCAGTTCTGTGTTAGCCAAAACTTCAGAAGAGAAGGATTTAGGAGTAGTGATTTCTGACAGTCTCAAAATGGGTGAACAGTGTAGTCAGGCGATAGGAAAAGCAAATAGGATGTTTGGCTGCATAGCTAGAGGTATAACAAGCAGGAAGAGGAAGATTATGATCCCGCTTTATAGAGCGCTGGTGAGACCACATTTGGAATACTGTGTTCAGTTCTGGAGACCTCACCTACGAAAAGGTATTGACAAAATTGAACGGGTCCAAAGATGGGCTACAAGAATGGTGGAAGGTCTTAAGCATAAAACGTATCAGGAAAGACTTAATGAACTCAATCTGTATAGTCTGGAGGACAGAAGGAAAAGGGGGGACATGATAGAAACATTTAAATATGTTAAAGGGTTAAATAAGGTCCAGGAGGGAAGTGTTTTTAATAGGAAAGTGAACGCAAGAACAAGGGGACACAATCTGAAGTTAATTGGGGGAAAGATCAGAAGCAACGTGAGAAAATATTATTTTACTGAAAGAGTAGTAGATGCTTGGAACAAACTTCCAGCAGACGTGGTTGGTAAATCCACAGTAACTGAATTTAAACATGCCTGGGATAAACATATATCCATCCTAAGATAAAATACAGGAAATAGTATAAGGGCAGACTAGATGGACCATGAGGTCTTTTTCTGCCGTCAGTCTTCTATGTTTCTATTATTATTAATCTAGTCCAACCCTCCACTCTAACAGGAGTCCCTACACCATTTTGGACAAATGGCAGTCCAACCTCCCCTTGAAAGTCTCAAGTGTGGGAGCTCTCACAAGCTCCGCAGGCAAGGTTGTTCCACTGGTTGATCGCTCTCACCTTCAGAAAGTTCCTCCTTATTTCCAGGTTGAATCTCTCCTTGGTCATCTTCCATCCGTTGTTCCTTGTCTGGCCTTCTGGTGCTTTGGAAAACAGCCTGAGCCCCCTCCTCTCTGTGGAAGCCCCTCAAATACTGGAAGACTGCTATGATATGATCGAAACATTTTGATCGAAGAACAAGGGGACACAATCTGAAGTTAGTTGGGGGAAAGATCAAAAGCAACATGAGAAAATATTATTTTACTGAAAGAGTAGTAGATCCTTGGAACAAACTTCCAGCAGACGTGGTAGATAAATCCACAGTAACTGAATTTAAACATGCCTGGGATAAACATATATCCATCCTAAGATAAAATACAGAAAATAGTATAAGGGCAGACTAGATGGACCATGAGGTCTTTTTCTGCCGTCAATCTTCTATGTTTCTATGTTTCTATTTCTCCCCTGGTCCTTGTCTTCGCCAAACCGGCCATGCCCAGTTCCCGCAACCTTTCTTTGTATGTTTTAGTTTTCAATCCCCTAATCAACCTGGTTGCTCTCCTCTGCACTTTCTCCAAAGTTTCAATGTCTTTTTTGTAACGTGGTGACCAAAACTGGATGCAGTCCTCTAGGTGTGATCTAACTAAGGCTTTATAGAGTGGTGGTAGTACCACCCAAGTCCCAGACTGTATCCCTCTGTTAATGCAGCTTAGGGTTGTACTGGCCTTTTTGACTGCCGCTGCTCATTTTAGTTGGAGCCTTTGGCCTGCCACACTTTATAGTCTCTTAATATGCATTCCCTACTGTGGGAAGTTGGGAGGGGTCATCTCATGAGGGATGCCTGCATGCAGCCGTAGCAAGTTCCTTCTAGATTGTCATGGTCACCCTTTGTCTTTGCACTCCTGCACCTGCACGGGAGGAGATGGGAGTTGCTGCCAAGTTGGTCAACGTGATAGACTTGGGGTTGTGGGGATAAAGGCTTGGAATTTCAACTAGGGGGAGAATCAAATTTGGGTTTCTCCCAGATGTGCCAATAATAGCTCTGCTAATAAATTGGAACGTTGAGGAATACTTCGCCTCGGACACTGATTTAATTTTGGGTGCTATTTGGAACCCGGACATTGGCAAATTTCTGGGTAACATGCAGACGGCTGCTACAAACAGACTCCAGCTTCCTGCTCTTCAGTCCTGCTCTGGGTCCAAAGACGGGCTACAAGAATGGTGGAAGGTCTTAAGCATAAAACGTATCAGGAAAGACTTAATGAATTCAATCTGTATAGTCTGGAAGACAGAAGGAAAAGGGGGGGATTTAAATATATTAAAGGGTTAAATAAGGTCCAGGAGGGAAGTGTTTTTAATAGGAAAGTGAACACAAGAACAAGGGGACACAATCTGAAGTTAGTTGGGGGAAATGATCAAAGGCAACATGAGAAAATATTATTTCACTGAAAGAGTAGTAGATCCTTGGAACAAACTTCCAGCAGACGTGGTTGGTAAATCCACAGTAACTGAATTTAAACATGCCTGGGATAAACATATATCCATCCTAAGATAAAATACAGGAAATAGTATAAGGGCAGACTAGATGGACCGTGAGGTCTTTTTCTGCCGTCAGTCTTCTATGTTTCTATGGAGGGGAGGGGGCTTGCCCCTTCTCTGAGCTCTGCAGTCAAAACCCCAAGCAAGCTTTCTCCTCCTGCTCCCCTTGCCGGAAGAAGGGGTGTGTGTGTGTGTCTGAGGCTGTGTGTGTATGTATGTGGGGTGGGGGTTGGATTTAAGCACAGCTGGCTTTGGTGGGAGTTTGGCTTTGGTGCTCCCTGGACCTCTCTCCCTTTCTGCCCTGAGTGCCAGGGAGTGACAGCTCGCAGGCAGGCTGCCAAGCCCTGAATTGAAGAATGTGGGAGGCCTTCAGCTCTCTCACATGCTTTGTCGAGGGTGCAAAGAATAGGCTGGACTCAAAAGCTGCTGCAGCGCAGGTCAAGAGAAGGAGGAAGGGGAATGTTACCGTTAACCCCTTGCGGCTTTGGGACGGCGGCTCCCCAGGGAGGAAGGGTTGAGATACAAGAGAATAACGGAGTTGGAAGGGACCTTGGAGGTCTTCTAGACTAGTGATGGCAAATCTATGGCACAGGTGCCACAGGTGCCACGTAGAGCCATATCTGCTGGCACACGAGCCGTTGCCCTAGCTCAGCTCCAACATGCATGTGTGTGCCAGCCAGCTGATTTTTGGCTCGCACAGAGGCTCTGGGAGGGCGTTTTTGGCTTCCAAAGAGCCTCTGAGGGCGTTTTACCTTCCCCTGGCTCCAGGGAAGCCTTTGGAGCCTGGGGAGGGCAAAACACGAGCCTATTGGGCCTACTGAATGATTGGCCGATAGGTTTTTCCTTTTAATTGTTTTAAAATGTAGCATTAAATTGGATTTATATTATTGTTCTGTTTTTTATATATGCTGTGAGTCGTCTCTAGTCCTTGGAGAGGGGTGACATACAAATCTAATTAAATAAATAAATAAATAAAATACTAGAAGTTGGGAAACAGGCTGTTTACGGCCTCCAGGGGATGGGGGAAGCTGTTTTCGCCCTCCCCAGGCATTGAATTATGAGTGTGTGCACTCACACATATACGATAGCGCACACCCACGCTCTTTCGGCACCCAAGGAAAAAAAGGTTCGCCATCACTGGTATAGACTAACCCCCTGCTCAAGGAAGAGACGCTACAGGAGGGGTTTCAAACTCAAGGCCCGTGGGAGGGATCTGACCTGCAGGGTGCTTAGATCAGGCTCGCGGGGCTGCCTTGGGAACAGCAAAGGACCTGCCCGCAGTGCCTCTGCCAGTGAAACGGATCTCAGGAGGGCCATGCGGGGCTCCCCTGGGTTCCGGTTTTGGCCACGACAGCCTCCTGCAGCCCTCTTCCTGTGAAAGCAGAGCTCGGGAGGGCAGGATGCTCCAATTTTTCTGGCAAAATGTTGTCGAGGCCACCCACCATAGTTGCCCCCGACATTATTGAGCTGGCTATGCCCACCATGACTATGCCCGCTCAATTCTTCACCCCCCTCCCAAGATCGAACACAACCCTGACGTGGCCCTTAATGAAATTGAGTTTGACACCCTTGGCCCTACACCCCGGGGTGGATTCCCATTACCGCCGCTAACGGCGCTGCACACACAGCTTTGGTTATCTTGCATGCGCATGCCTGCGTCCCAGCATGTTTTTGCTTCTGCACATGCGTGCTTCGATGCCAGTCGAATGCTTTTGTATTATGTGGGATGCTAGATTAGTTTTTTAGATTACTATTGGGTTTCTCACACTTTGTACAGTGGTACCTCGTCTTACAAACGCCTCTTCTAACGAACTTTTCGAGGTGTTTAAGATTTTTTTGCCTCTTCTTGTGAACTATTTTCACCTTATGAGCCCAAGCCGCCGCCGCTGGGATGCCCCGCCTTCGGACTTCCATTGCCAGCCGAAGCACTGGGATTCCCCTGAGCCTCCTTTCGCTGGGAATCCCCGCCTCCCGACTTCCATTGCCAGCCAAAGCGCCCGTTCTTGTGCTGCTGGGATTCCCCTGAGGCTCCCTCGCTGGGATTCCCTTCATTTTTGCTGGCGCTGTTTTGAATCCCAGTGAGGAGAGCCTCAGGGGAATCTCAGCAGCGCAAGAACAGGCGCTTTGGCTGGCAATGGAAGTCCGGAGACAGGGATTCCCAACGGCGAAAGGCAAAAGGGCTGGGGTTTGGGATTGCAGGCATTATTCGCTTTTACATTGATTCCCATGGGAAATATTGTTTCATCTTATGAACTTTTCTACTTACGAACCTCGTCACGGAACGAATTAAGTTTGTAAGACGAGGTCCCACTGTATTTGTATCACATGTACATGTATCAAATGTTTTTGCTGAATTTTTAAAATTAAGGGAAACTAGGATAATACTATTTCAGTCTTGTTCTGGCCTCCTCAGCTAGCCATACCCTTACTGGGATTTTATCCTGTAGCCTTTGCCTTGTAAGGCAGAGAATTAACCTCTAGGCCACAGGATCTGATCCCTTTCAGCTTTGTACCAGGGAGGGGCTATTAATTTTTTAAAATACTTTTAAAATACAGGATCTGATCCCTTTCAGCTTTGTACCAGGGAGGGGCTATTAATTTTTTAAAACACTTTCTGTTAATTTTTAAAAATACTTTCGACTGTTTTTCACACTTTTGACATAACTTCCTTCATTCTTTTGACTGTTGCAACATCCCTGTAATCATGTGATCAAAATCCAGTCATTTGGCAACTGACTCATATTTATGACGGTTGCATTATCCTGGGGTCATGTGATCACTTTTTGCAACCTTCTGACGAGCAAAATCAATAGGGAAGCCAGATTCATTTAACAATGTACAGTATATACACATTGATACCTAGTCTTACGAACCCCTCTTTATACGAACTTTTCGTGATACGAACCTGGTGCTTAAGATTTTTTTGCCTCTTCTTCTGAACTATTTTCACCATTCCCTTTATTTTTGCTGGCGCTGCTTTGAATCCCAGCGAGGGGAGCCTCAGGGAAATCCCCGCGCTTCGGCTGACAACGGAAGTCCGGAGGTGGGGTTTCCCAGCAAGGGGAGTCTCAGGGAAATCCCAGCGCTTCGGCTGGCAACGGAAGTCCGGAGGTGGGGTTTCCCAGCAAGGGGAGTCTCAGGGAAATCCCAGCGCTTCGGCTGGCAACGGAAGTCCGGAGGTGGGGTTTCCCAGCAAGGGGAGTCTCAGGGAAATCCCAGCGCTTCGGCTGACAACGGAAGTCCGGAGGTTGGGTTTCCCAGCAAGGGGAGTCTCAGGGAAATCCTAGCGCTTCGGCTGACAACGGAAGTCCGGAGGTGGGGTTTCCCAGCAAGGGGAGTCTCAGGGAAATCCCCGCGCTTCGGCTGACAACGGAAGTCCGGAGGTGGGGTTTCCCAGCAAGGGGAGTCTCAGGGAAATCCCAGCGCTTCGGCTGGCAACGGAAGTCCGGAGGTGGGGCTTCCCAGCAAGGGGAGTCTCAGGGAAATCCCAGCGGTTCGGCTGACAACGGAAGTCCGGAGGTGGGGTTTCCCAGCAAGGGGAGTCTCAGGGAAATCCCAGCGGTTCGGCTGGCAACGGAAGTCCGGAGGTGGGGTTTCCCAGCAAGGGGAGTCTCAGGGAAATCCCAGCGCTTCGGCTGCAAATGGAAGTCCGGAGGTGGGGTTTCCCAGCAAGGGGAGTCTCAGGGAAATCCCAGCGCTTCGGCTGACAACGGAAGTCCGGAGGTGGGGTTTCCCAGCAAGGGGAGTCTCAGGGAAATCCCAGCGCTTCGGCTGGCAACGGAAGTCCGGAGGTGGGGTTTCCCAGCAAGGGGAGTCTCAGGGAAATCCCAGCGCTTCGGCTGGCAACAGAAGTCCGGAGGTGGGGTTTCCCAGCAAGGGGAGTCTCAGGGAAATCCCAGCGGTTCAGCTGACAACAGAAGTCCGGAGGTGGGGTTTCCCAGCAAGGGGAGTCTCAGGGAAATCCCAGCGGTTCGGCTGGCAACGGAAGTCCGGAGGTGGGGTTTCCCAGCAAGGGGAGTCTCAGGGAAATCCCAGCGCTTCGGCTGACAACGGAAGTCCGGAGGTGGGGTTTCCCAGCAAGGGGAGTCTCAGGGAAATCCCAGCGCTTCGGCTGACAACGGAAGTCCGGAGGTGGGGTTTCCCAGCAAGGGGAGTCTCAGGGAAATCCCAGCGCTTCGGCTGACAACGGAAGTCCGGAGGTGGGGTTTCCCAGCAAGGGGAGTCTCAGGGAAATCCCAGCGCTTCGGCTGACAACGGAAGTCCGGAGGTGGGGTTTCCCAGCAAGGGGAGTCTCAGGGAAATCCCAGCGCTTCGGCTGACAACGGAAGTCCGGAGGTGGGGTTTCCCAGCAAGGGGAGTCTCAGGGAAATCCCAGCGCTTCGGCTGACAACGGAAGTCCGGAGGTGGGGTTTCCCAGCAAGGGGAGTCTCAGGGAAATCCCAGCGCTTCGGCTGACAACGGAAGTCCGGAGGTGGGGTTTCCCAGCAAGGGGAGTCTCAGGGAAATCCCAGCGCTTCGGCTGACAACGGAAGTCCGGAGGTGGGGTTTCCCAGCAAGGGGAGTCTCAGGGAAATCCCAGCGCTTCGGCTGACAACGGAAGTCCGGAGGTGGGGTTTCCCAGCAAGGGGAGTCTCAGGGAAATCCCAGCGCTTCGGCTGACAACGGAAGTCCGGAGGTGGGGTTTCCCAGCAAGGGGAGTCTCAGGGAAATCCCAGCGGTTCGGCTGGCAACGGAGGTCCGGAGGTGGGGTTTCCCAGCAAGGGGAGTCTCAGGGAAATCCCAGCGGTTCGGCTGGCAACGGAAGTCCGGAGGTGGGGTTTCCCAGCAAGGGGAGTCTCAGGGAAATCCCAGCGGTTCGGCTGGCAACGGAAGTCCGGAGGTGGGGTTTCCCAGCAAGGGGAGTCTCAGGGAAATCCCAGCGGTTCGGCTGACAACGGAAGTCCGGAGGTGGGGTTTCCCAGCAAGGGGAGTCTCAGGGAAATCCCAGCGGTTCGGCTGGCAACGGAAGTCCGGAGGTGGGGTTTCCCAGCAAGGGGAGTCTCAGGGAAATCCCAGCGCTTCGGCTGGCAACGGAAGTCCGGAGGCGGGGCATCCCAGCAGTGCAAGGCAAAAGGGGTGACTTTTGGAATGACGTTGCATGCATTATTTGCTTTTACATTGATTCCTATGTGGAAAATTACTTCATCTTACGATCTTTTCATCTTACGAATTCAAGTTCGTAAGACGCGGTATCACTGTATATGTATCACATGTACATGTATCAAATGTTTTTGCTGAATTTTTAAAATTAAGGGAAACTAGGATAATACTATTTCAGTCTTGTTCTGGCCTCCTCAGCTAGCCATACCCTTACTGGGATTTTATCCTGTAGCCTTTGCCTTGTAAGGCAGAGAATTAACCTGTAGGCCACAGGATCTGATCCCTTTCAGCTTTGTACCAGGGAGGGGCTATATGTTTTTTCTGTCGGATCACCCTGGTATATTCAAGGAACGTCACAGACAAACCCATAAACACATGACCAGACCACAAAGTTGCAGCCAAACCAAAATTGTTACACCCCAGACACACATTACAAAACAGCTAAGTAGTCTGCAAGCTCCAACTACTCAGGATATCACCCCAATCCACAAACATCAACTAATCAGCATACATCAATTACATCAATGACCCCAGATGTTACCCCACTGACTCACCAGGAAGTTTCAACACAGCTTGCAACTGCTGAGCGAGCACTCCACACCCACCCACCAGTATTTATAGAGGGAAGGCAGCTCAGGTCTCGCTGTGTTGGCCCTAGCGCAAGGACAGAAGCACCAGCCTGAAGAGGATGAGTGGGACCTTAGCGAAACACATATATATGTAGGTCTTGGTGTACAGTATTAGGGTCTTTTCCTGTGTAAGATTGATAGAATCCTGGTGACGTTTCGACAAGGTCCCACTTGTCATCTTCAGGCTGGTGCTTTCGGCTTTGTGCTAGGTCTAACAAAGCTTTGTAGCACGTAGCCGAAAGCACCAGCCTGAAGATGACGACTGGGACCTTGTTGCCAGGATTCTATAAATCTTACAGGAGAAAAGACCCAAATATGCCAAGACCTAGATTCCTATACCCATGAAAGTCTACAAAAACAAACACACACACATTTCTAATTAGAAATTAGATCTTCCAAGTCTAAGTTGACTAGGATAACATACTGTATTAGAACAGGGTTGGATAGCTTATATTTTAGCTTCTGGTGTGTAAACTCAAGCCATCCCATTAAGTCCTAAAATGATAAACTGCTCTGGCTTAGATTTGATTTGATTTATTGGATTTGTATGCCGCCCCTCTCCGGAGACTCGGGGCGGCTAACAACAATAATAGAACAGTATACACAATAATCCAATAGTAAAAACAATTAAAAACCCATTAAAGTAAAAACCAAACATACATTCAGACATGCCATGCGTAAAATTGTAAAGGCCTAGGGGGAAAGAGTATCTCAGTTCCCCCATGCCTGATGGCAGAGGTGGGTTTTAAGTAGCTTACGAAAGGCAAGGAGGGTGGGGGCAATTCTAATCTCTGGGGGGAGTTGGTTCCAGAGGGCCGGGGTCACCACAGAGAAGGCTCTTCCCCTGGGTCCCGCCAAGTGGCATTGTTTAGTTGACAGGACCCGGAGAAGACCCACTCTGTGGGACCTAACTGGTCGCTGGGATTCGTGCAGCAGAAGGCGGTCCCTGAGATAATCTGGTCCGGTGCCATGAAGGGCTTTATAGGTCATAACCAACACTTTGAATTGTGACTGGAAACTGATCGGCAACCAATGCAGACTGCGGAGTGTTGGTGTGACATGGGCATATTTAGGGAAGCCCATGATTGCTCTCGCAGCTGCATTCTGCACGATCTGAAGTTTCCAAACACTTTTCAAAGGTAGCCCCATGTAGAGAGCGTTACAGTAGTCGAGCTTTGAGGTGATGAGGGCATGAGTGACTGTGAGCAGTGAGTCCCGGTCCAAATAGGGCCGCAACTGGTGCACCAGGCGAACCTGGGCGAATGCCCCCCTCGCCACAGCTGAAAGATGTTTCTCTAATGTGAGCTGTGGATCGAGGAGGACGCCCAAGTTGCGGATCCTCTCTGATATAGTGTGCACAATGAACACAGCAATTATATGCGTGTTTAGTTTAACACAGGTTTAGGGATTAAGACATTGAGCAAACGCAGTCTGATTCTGGGAAATGTGAAGCAGTCTCAGATGTATAGATTATTGTCCAAACTAAAAAAAACCCACAAATAAACCCCCAAATGGCAAAAAAAGGTCTAACGCTGAAGCCTCTTCCTCGATGTAAGCCAGTCGTTTCAGCATCTTGAGTATCCCAAGGAGAGCAAACGTAATATTTATTTATGCTTTAATAACACTGGTTTTAATGGTGCGTTCTCGCCCCAGAAATTCGAAGGAGGCAAAAGAAAGCATAAAGGGGTGATACGCTGTGAAAAGACCAGATACCAGATGGCAACGTGGGAGATGAAACCAACCACAGAATGATAGAGGAGAGAACAGGAACTGCCGATTGTTTCACAGCGGGATTGATTATGGTGGAGCAGAAAAATCACCATTCACATAGCTCTGCAATCAAAGAGGCCAGAAGAAAGGAAAGAGGCTCGTAATGCGTCTAAATAGAGAATGATGCATGTTGGCCCAAACAAAACATAAACGGACCAGCTCTTGAAAGTTTATCGGCCAGGAAAGAAATCTTGATCTTGGGATAGGATTCAGGGTGTAAACATAGAAACATAGAAGATTGACGGCAGAAAAAGGCCTCATAGTCCATCTAGTCTGCCCTTATACTATTTCCTGTATTTTATCTTAGGATGGATATATGTTTATCCCAGGCATGTTTAAATTCAGTGACTGTGGATGTACCAGCCACGTCTGCTGGAAGTTTGTTCCAAGGATCTACTACTCTTTCAGTAAAATAATATTTTATCACGTTGCTTTTGATCTTTCCCCCAACTCACTTCAGATTGTGTCCCCTTGTTCTTGTTTTCACTTTCCTATTAAAAACACTTCCCTCCTGGACCTTATTTAACCCTTTAACACATTTAAATGTTTCGATCATGTCCCCCCTTTTCCTTCTGTCCTCCAGACTATACAGATTGAGTTCATTAAGTCTTTCCTGATACGTTTTATGCTTAAGACCTTCCACCATTCTTGTAGCCCGTCTTTGGACCCATTCAATTTTGTCAATATCTGTTTGTAGGTGAGGTCTCCAGAACTGAACACAGTATTCCAAATGTGGTCTCAGCAGCACTCTATATAGCGGGATCATAATCTCCCTCTTCCTGCTTGTTAAAGCTCTAGCTATGCAGCCAAGCATCCTACATGAACCTGATTGTGCAGTTGCAGTGAAGAAGGAGAAAAAACCCCTGCATATCTTGCAGGAAATTGCTAGAGAAAGAATCTCAGAAATAGCAATCTTTGGACCAGATTATCTATGGGGCCACCTTCTGCCGCATGAATCCCAGCGTCCGGTTAGGTTCCACAGAGTTGGCCTTCTCCAGGTTCCGTCAACTAGACGATGCCACTTGGCAGGGCCTAGGGGAAGAGCCTTCTCTGTGGAGGCCCCGACCCTCTGGAATCAGCTCCTCCCAGAGATTCGCACTGTCCCAACCCTTCTCGCCTTTCGTAAGAACTTGAAAACCTATTTATGCCACCAGGTTTGGGGTCATTAGATCCCAGCCTCTGGACACTGAATGTTTACTGTGTTTGGTTATATAGAATGAATTATTTTGAAAATTTAGTTTTTATAATGTTTTTTAGCTAATTACCTATATTAAGTGGATCCAATTGTAATTTGTATATTGTTTTATTGACATGTTGTGAGCCGCCACGAGTCCACGGAAAAGGGCGGCATACAAATCCAATAAATAAATAAAATGAATCTCCTAAAATATTTATTTATTTTATTTATTTATTTTGTCCAATACACAATAATATTCAATGAAGGTTATAGAGGATATTGTAGAGAAGAAATACGAGATATAGGAGAGACTATAGGACAGGGAACGGAAGGCACTCTAGTACGCTTTACGCCCCTTACTGACCTCTTAGGAATCTGGAGAGGTCAACCGTGGATAGTCTAAGGGTAAAATGTTGGGGGTTAGGGGATGATACTACGGAGTCCGGTAATGAGTTCCATGCTTCAACAACCCGATTACTAAAGTCATATTTTTTACAGTCAAATTTGGAGCGGTTAATGTTAAGCTTGAATCTGTTGTGTGCTCTTGTGTTGTTGTGGTTGAAGCTGAAGTAGTCTTTGACAGGCAGGACAACCCTGATGCAACCCTCAATAAAATCAAGTTTGACACCCCATGTCCCAAGGTTTTATGAGTGTCAGTTTGGTACAGTAGTTAAGGCATAAGGCTAGAAACCCAAGAGACTGTGAGTTCTAGCTAGTCCTGCCCTGGGTCCAAAGCCACCCGGGCCAGTCACTTCTCTCAGCCCTAAGAAGGAAGCAATGGCAAACCACACCTGGAAAACCTTGCCAAGGAAACTGCAAGGCAGACGTGATTGAATGGAAAGACATGATTGAATGGAAAGGGGGGGAAATGGTTTAATGTGGTTTCTCTTGAATTTAGCATTCTGGTCATTCTTTTTTCAAACAGGATATGGTAATGTTGAAGCAACTCAAAAGAACTACCAGAATAATCAAGAGACTGAGGGAATAAGATGGTTTCTTAAGGGAATAGATAAGCCTTGGGGCAGGGTAGAATTGTATGAAATGATGCAATCGGAGAAGAAGTCTATGAAAACGACCGATTTTCACCCCCCCCAATTCCAAAATTAGAATCTGGGGTTATCGAGGAAGAAGTTGGATGGGAATTTCAGATCAGATAAAATAACTGCATGCACAGCTCATAGCTAAATTTGGATATATGCTATTTAAAATATAACGATATGCAGCTTTAAATTACTACTAGTTTTTTTCTCATCATTCCTATCACCCATCTCTTCCCACTTATGACTCTATGACTGTCACTTGTTGCTTGAATCCTTAAGATTTCTATTAATATTGATTGTTTCCTGATTGCTTATTTGACCCCTGTGACAATCATTAAGTGCTGTACCTCATGAATCTTGACAAATGTATCTTTTTCTTTTATGTACACTGAGAGCATCTGCACCAAAGACAAATTCCTTGTGTGTCCAATCACACTGGGCCAATAAAGTATTCTATTCTATTCTATTCTATTCTATATATCTCTCCTATATTTTATATATCTTTTCTCCCATTAATATATCCTTTCCTCTACTCTTCATATAAATAAATAAATAAATGAATAAATAAGAAAGAAAGAAAGAAAGAAAGAAAGAAAGAAAGAAAGAAAGAAAGAGCCGGGGTGACGCAGCAGGTAGAATGCTGTACTGCAGGCCACTGAAGCTGACTGTAGATCTGAAGGTCAGTGGTTCAAATCTCATCACCGACTCAAGGTTGACTCAGCCTTCCATCCTTCCGAGGTGGGTAAAATGAGGACCCGGATTGTGGGGGCAATATGCTGGCTCTGTTAAAAAGTGCTATTGCTAACATGTTGTAAGCCGCCCTGAGTCTAAGGAGAAGGGCGGCATAAAAAAATCAATCAAACAAACAAACAAACAAACAAACAAACAAATAAATACCATTCCATTCAGCTAAATCAGACAATCATGGAGGATATAAGACTGCAGGTCAAATTTAAGAAGGAGGCTTTGCATGACCAACGGGTCAGGACTTCAGGACACCAAGGAGAAAGATACTCTTGTGATAATTCGGGTGCTCTCTAAGTTTGCTTGTTTTCTTGCCGACATTTCAATACCCAACTAGATAATGTTGTCAGTGCTGAGGTGTGGGTTGGCTCCTTGTTAACATGCAATAGCTTCGCCTGCCATTATTGATGGGGGTGCAGTTTTCTCTTCGGTAGTTCCTTAATTAGGCTATTGTTTTCTGCTTGGTTGTTTGATGTTTGTAAATATTTCCTTTTAGTAAAATGATTTAGTCTAACTGATAAGAGCAAATTCATGGTGAAACCAAAGACTTGATGAATGAAACTTTCCCTTATTGGAGGACTTAAAAAAAAAAAGCTGGACAACTTTTGGCTTGGACTCAGTTTTGCATTCCTGCCATTAAGAAAAGAGTTGGGTGGGATATCCTGGCGGAGCCCACCCTCCTTATTTGGGAAGGAAGGAAGGAAGGAAAGGAAGGGGGAGAAGGAAGGAAGGAAAGGAAGGGGGAGAAGGAAGGAAGGAAAGAAAATAGAAAATATGAAAGGGTGGGTGGCAGAAGGAAAGAGGAGGGGAGATGTGATGGAGTAGGAAGAGAAGGAGGGAAAAAGGAAGGCAGAAGAGGTAGAGAAGGAAGAAAGGAGGGAGGGAGGGAAAGAAGAGATGGAGAAGGATAGAGAAAGGGAGAAGGGAAAAAGGGGAGGAAGGAAAAGAGAAAATATGGAGAAAGGATTTATGGAGAGAGGAAGGATGGGAGAAGAGATGAAAGGGGAGGGAGGGAGGGAAGGAAGGAAGGAAGGAAAGAAGGAGAAACAAGTAGATGCTGGTCTGCTGTGCCCCATCATCCTTTACACAGCCTGTCCCTGCTGCAAGCAGTTTTAACAGATTTACAGAGTTGGAAGGGACCTTGTAGGTCATCTAGTCCTAGTATAGGAGACTATACACCATTTTTGACAGAGGGCAGTTCTCCTCTTGAAAGTCTCCAGACATTAACCTCCCACAACTTCCAAAGGCAAAGCTGCTCCATTGGTTGATAGTTCTCACTGCCAGAACACCTCTCCTTATTTCTAGGTTGAATCTCTCCTTGGTCATTTTCCATCCATTGTTCCTTGCCTGGCCTTCAGGTGCCTTAGAAAATAGGTTGACCCCCTCTTCTCTGTGGCAGCCCCTCAAATATTGGAGGACACTGCTATCATGTCTCCCCTGATCCTTCTCTTCACTTGACTATCTGTGCCCTGTTCCTGCAACCCTTCAGCCTATGTTTTAGCCTCCAGTCCCCTAATCACCTTGGTGGCTCTCCTCTGCTGTCGCTAAATACATCCCTTTTTTTGTGATCAGAATCGACTACCCATTCGTTACATTGGATGACTTGAGTTTTAGGTGTGTTAAGTGCTCATGTTTGGGATCGCTGATATTTATTTATTTGTTTGTTTGCTTTCGTCAAGTACGAATTGGTAGCATACAAAGACACAACATTGTTTATACACATGATACTAGTAAGAGAGAAACATTACATCCTGGACACAAACTGTTTCAACTCCTACCCTCAAAACGTCGCTACAGAACACTGCACACGAAGACAACTAGACACAAGAACAGTTTTTTTCCAAACGTCATCACTCTACTAAACAAATAATTCCCTCAATACTGTCAGACTTTCTACTAAATCTGCACTTCTATTCTACTAGTTTTTCTCATCATTCCTATCACCCATTTCCTCCCATGTTGACTGTATGACTGTAACTTGTTGCTTATATCCTAAGATTTTTAGTAATATTGCTTCTTCATTGCTTATTTGACCCCTATGACAATCATTAAGTGTTGTACCACATGATTCTTGAGAAATGTATATTTTATTTTATGGACGCTGAGAGCATATGCACCAAGACAAATTCCTTGCGTGTCCAATCACACTTGGCCAATAAAATTCTATTCCGTTCCATTCCATTCCATTCTATTCTATTCTATTCTATTCTATTAGGACAGGGGACAGAAGGCACGCTGGTGCACTTATGCACGCCCCTTACTGACCTCCTAGCAATCGGGAGAGGTCAACAGTGAATAGTCTAAGGGTAAGGTTTTGGGGGCTACTACAGAGTCTGGCAGTGAGTTCCATGCATCAACCACTCGGTTACTAAAGTTGTATTCCCTGCAGTCAAGTTTGGTTTAAGTTTGTATCTGTTGTGTGCTCGTATGTTGTTGTGGTTGGAGCCGAAGTACGTTTTTACAGGAAGGACATTGTCTCTGGCTGTGCTCTGTTTTGCAGCTTCTTGTTTGGTTTAAGGCAGTGTTTCCCAAAGTGTGGTATGCGCACCCCCAGGGGTACGGTAAGAGTTTGGTGGGGGTATGCCTTCAGAAAAAGTTCTGAAATACATCTTGCCTTTTCCAACTTCATATCTATGTGAAGATGCTTTTTCAGCATTTGTAGATATTACCGGTAAGTCAAAAAAAAGGAACAGACTATTGGACATGGAACCGCATCTCAGATTAAAATTAACACCCAGGGAACCAAATTATGACAACCTTTCATCTCAGCACAAACAATTTCATCCTTCTCATTGATCCAAATAAATACTGTTTATAATATAACTTTTATTTATATTTTATTGTGAATAATTTTATTTTCCCTTTATTATTATTTTGTGAATGTACCGAAAAAAGAAAAATATTTTGATTGTTATTAAAATACATCCATTTTTTTTTGACGAGGGGTACTAAGCGTTACGAAAAATTATAGAAGGGGTACACATATGTCAAAAGTTTGGGAAACAATGGTTTAAGGGATATGGCCAGGAGCAATAAAGCCCTTCATGGCATCGGACCAGAATATCTCCGGGACCGCCTTCTGCCGCACGAATCCCAGCGAGCGGTTAGGTCCCACAGAGTTGGCCTTCTCCGGGTCCCGTCGACTAAACAATGTCGTCTGGCGGGACCCAGGGGAAGAGCCTTCTCTGTGGTGGCTCCGACCCTCTGGAACGAGCTCCTCCCAGAGATTAGGATTGCCCCCCCCCCTCCTCGCCTTTCGGAAACTCCTTAAAACCCACCTCTGCCATCAGGCATGGGGGAATTGAAACATCTCCCCCTTGCCCATGTAGTTTCTGTGTATGATTCGACTGTGTGCTTGTTTTTTATATATTGGGGTTTCTTTTGGATTTTTTAACTTAAAACTGTAATTTAGATTGCTAAATATTAGATTTGTTACTATGTATTGTTTTTTACCATTGTTGTGAGCTGCCCTGAGTCTGCGGAGAGGGGCGGCATATAAATCCAATAAATCTAAAAAAAAAATCTAATCTAAAAAAATTGGAAAAACAATCGTTGCTACGAACCCTCCATTGCTTAAGAGGTTAGACTAATCTCATTGATTTCTTTGACTATGTCACAAAGGTGTTGGATGAAGGTGGTGCCGTGGATATTGCCTATCTGGACTTCAGCAAAGCCTTTGATACGGTTCCACATAAAGAGCTGATAGATAAATTAGTGAAGATTGGACTTAATCCTTGGATAATTCAGTGGATTTCAAGCTGGTTGAAGCGTAGACATCAGAGAGTTATTAATGGCGAGTATTCTGAGCAGAGACAGGTTACAAGCGGTGTGCCACAAGGGTCTGTTCTGGGTCCTATTCTTTTTAATATGTTTGTGAGTGACATAGGGGAAGGTTTGGTAGGGAAGGTTTGCCTATTTGCCGATGATTCTAAAGTGTGAAATAGGGTTGATATTCCTGGAGGGGTCTGTAATATGGTAAATGATTTAGCTTTACTAGATAAATGGTCAAAGCAATGGAAACTGCAGTTTAATGTTTCCAAATGTAAAATAATGCACTTGGGGAAAAGGAATCCTCAATCTGAGTATTGCATTGGCAGTTCTGTGTTAGCAAAAACTTCAGAAGAGAAGGATTTAGGGGTAGTGATTTCTGACAGTCTCAAAATGGGTGAGCAGTGTGGTCGGGCGGTAGGAAAAGCAAGTAGGATGCTTGGCTGCATAGCTAGAGGTATAACAAGCAGGAAGAGGGAGATTGTGATCCCCATATATAGAGCGCTGGTGAGACCACATTTGGAATACTGTGCTCTGTTCTGGAGACCTCACCTACAAAAAGATATTGACAAAATTGAACGGGTCCAAAGACGGGCTACAAGAATGGTGGAAGGTCTTAAGCATAAAACGTATCAGGAAAGACTTAATGAACTCAATCTGTATAGTCTGGAGGACAGAAGGAAAAGGGGGGACATGATCGAAACATTTAAATATATTAAAGGGTTAAATAAGGTCCAGGAGGGAAGTGTTTTTAATAGGAAAGTGAACACAAGAAGAAGGGAACACAATCTGAAGTTAGTTGGGGGAAAGATCAAAAGCAACGTGAGAAAATATTATTTTACTGAAAGAGTAGTAGATGCTTGGAACAAACTTCCAGCAGACGTGGTTGGTAAATCCACAGTAACTGAATTTAAACATGCCTGGGATAAACATATATACATTGTAAGATAAAATACAGGAAATAGTATAAGGGCAGACTAGATGGACCATGAGATCTTTTTCTGCCGTCAGTCTTCTATGTTTGTATGTTTGTATGTTTCTTTGTTTCTATGTTTCTTTGTTTCTATGTTTCTATGTTAGAAAGCCATCGTCTTCAGCTTTGCCTACCAAAGAGGGTAGAAACCAGAGCTAATGGACACTAGAGCGGGCTTGTTTGCCAAGGTTGGTTTGCACCATTGTTCATTCAGCTGCCTGTTTGCAGTGAGGTGTTGTGTGAAAAAGGCTCTTTGTCTAGGGCAGTATCCGGAGAGGCGGCTTCCTACCCCCGGAGACAGAGCACAAGCGGGCTGCCAGGGTGTGAAATGCCCGCCTGGGCCTATTTGGAAGTCAGCTTCCTTCTCAGCGGGGAAACACACTCGACACACGCGTCCGCCTTCTCAGTTGGGAAAGGATCTGTCCCTGGCATTCGGGCTAATTGCTCATATCACAGATGGCTTTCAAGGTCCATCTGCTGCCTGCCAGAGAAGCCGCCTTGCAAAAGTAGTGATTGTTTGCTAGCAGGAGCTGCAAGGCGTGACCTGGTTGGCATCAAAACGGAAGAGGAATTTCACTAAAGGAATCTTCTCGGGGGTTTGGGTTTTTTTTGGTTTTTTTGCAGGGCTGGAGAGGGAGGTAGCCACTTTATTTATTTATTTTGAAATACTGTACATTTTATTAATTATTTGCATATAAAAAAACCAGACAAAAAAAGGGGGGAAATCAAATACAATTGCAAAGACAAGCAAAAAAACAAACAAAGGGGGAGTGAAGAAAGAAAACAAGTGAAGGAAAAAAAACAGAAAGAAAGAAAAAGAAAGAGATTAGATTAGATTTATTGGATTTATATGCCGCCCCTCTCCGCAGGCTCGGGGCGGCTCACAACAATGGTGAAGAACAATACATAGTAACAAATCTAATATTTAAAAATCTAGGTTACAGTTTTAGATTAAAAAGTCCAAAAAAAGAAACCCCAATATATAAAAAACAATACACAATCGAATCATACACAAAAACTACATGGGCAAGGGGGAGATGTTTCAATTCACCCATGCCTGATGGCAGAGGTGGGTTTTAAGAAGTTTACAAAAGGCAAGGAGGCTGGGGGCAATCCTGATCTCTGGGGGGAGCTGGTTCCCGAGGGTCGGAGCTACCACAGAGAAGGCTCTTCCCCTGGGTCCCGCCAGATGACATTGTTTAGTTGACGGGACCTGGAGAAGGCCAACTCTGTGGGACCTAACCGGTCGCTGGGATTCGTGCGGCAGAAGGTGGTCTCGCGGATATCCTGGTCCGATGCCATGAAGGGCTTTATAGGTCATAACCAACACTTTGAATTGTGACCGGAAACTGATCGGCAGCCAGTGCAGACTGCGGAGTGTAGGAGTAACATGGGCATATTTAGGAAAGCCCATGATAGCTCTCGCAGCTGCATTCTGCACAATCTGAAGTTTCCGAACACTCTTCAAAGGTAGCCCCATGTAGAGAGCGTTACAGTACTCGAGCCTCGAGGTGATGAGGGCATGAGTGACTGTGAGCAGTGAGTCCCGGTCCAAATAGGGCTGCAACTGGTGCACCAGGCGAACCTGGGCAAACGCCCCCCTCGCCACAGCCGAAAGATGCTTCTCTAATGTCAGCTGTAGATCGAGGAGGACGCCCAAGTTCTGGACCCTCTCTGAGGGGGTTAGTGATTCCCCCCCCCCAGGGTAATAGATGGACAGATGGAGTTGTCCATCTGACAAGGTCCTTGTTTACACAGCATTTAAATTAGAATATTAAATTTATTTATTTATTTATTTATTTATTATTTAGATTTGTATGCCGCCCCTCTCCGAAGACTCGGGGCGGCTCACAACAAAATAGAACAAATCATAAATAATCTGAAAACTTTAAAATTTATACAAGATTTAAAAGAACCCCATAAACTAACAGACGCACACACAAACATACCATGCATAAATTAAACATGCCCAGGGGGAGATGTTTCAGTTCCCCCATGCCTGACGGCAGAGGTGGGTTTTAAGGAGTTTACGGAAGGCAGGGAGAGTAGGGGCAGTTCTAATCTCTGGGGGGAGTTGGTTCCAGAGAGTCGGTGCCGCCACAGAGAAGGCTCTTCCCCTGGGGCCCGCCAACCGACATTGTTTAGTTGACGGGACCCGGAGAAGGCCCACTCTGTGGGACCTAATTGGTCGCTGGGATTCGTGCGGCAGTAGGCGGTCTCGGAGATATTCTGGTCCAGTGCCATGAAGGGCTTTAAAGGTCATAACCAACACTTTGAATTGTGACCGGAAATTGATCGGCAGCCAATGCAGACTGCGGAGTGATGGTGAAACATGGGCATACCTGGGTAAACCCATGACTGCTCTCGCAGCTGCATTTTGCACGATCTGAAGTTTCCGACATATCCGTTTCTATGTTGTATAACACAAGGTTGTTTTTCTAAGTTATGCTTTTAAGTTGGATTGTAAGATTACAGATCTGAGACTAGATTTGATGTTTCTTGTAGGTAAGGAGGTAGCCAGTTTAATTCTAAGGCGGCATAGTTAAATTTGCAGCATTTGAGCCTTATGGATGATGATTAAACTAGCATTCAGGCCTTCTTAGAGAAATATTAAGAATGCCGCTCTCGCTAGATATGCGGATGTGGGTGGTGGTGGAGAATGGCTAGGAATTTTTAAACAGGATTTTTTTTCCCCAGCCGAATGACAAGTCCCCAAAATTCTTCAGGAAAAGCAATCCCCGAAATGATTTGGAAAGCATGTACAGTGATACCTCTACCTAAGAACGCCTCTACTTATGAACTTTTCTAGATAAGAACCGGGTGTTCAAGATTTTTTTACCTTTTCTCAAGAACCATTTTCCACTTACAAACCCAAGCCTCTGAAACTCTAAGTGGAAAAGGCAGGGAGAAGCCTCCGTGGGGCCTCTCTAAGAATCTTCTGGGAGGAAACAGGGCCGGAAAAGGTGGGGAGAAGCCTCTGCGGGGCCTTTCTAGGAATCTCCTGGAAGGAAACAGGGCCAGAAAAGGCAGGGGAAAGCCTCTATGGGGCCTCTCTAGGAATCTCCTGGGAGGAAACAGGGCCGGAAAAGGTGGAGAGAAGCCTCTGTGGGGCCTTTCTAGGAATCTCCTGGGAGGAAACAGGGCCGGAAAAGGTGGGGAGAAGTCTCTGTGGGGCCTCTCTAGGAATCTCCTGGGAGGAAACAGGGCCGGAAAAGGCGGGGAGAAGCCTCTGTGGGGCCTCTCTAGGAATCTCCTGGGAGGAAACAGGGCCGGAAAAGGTGGGGAGAAGCCTCTGTGGGGCCTCTCTAGGAATCTCCTGGGAGGAAACAGGGCCGGAAAAGGCGGGGAGAAGTCTCTGTGGGGCCTCTCTAGGAATCTCCTGGGAGGAAACAGGGCCGGAAAAGGTGGGGAGAAGCCTCTGTGGGGCCTCTCTAGGAATCTCCTGGGAGGAAACAGGGCCGGAAAAGGCGGGGAGAAGTCTCTGTGGGGCCTCTCTAGGAATCTCCTGGGAGGAAACAGGGCCGGAAAAGGCGGGGAGAAGCCTCTGTCGGGCCTTTCTAGTAATCTCCTGGGAGGAAACAGGGCCGGAAAAGGCGGGGAGAAGCCTCTGTGGTGCTTTTCTAGGAATCTCCTGGGAGGAAACAGGGCCGAAAAAGGCAGGGAGAAGCCTTTGTAGGGCCTTTCTAGGAATCTCCTGGAAGGAAACAGGGCCTCCACCCTTCCTGTGGTTTCCCCAATCGCACGCATTATTTGCTTTTACATTGATTCCTATGGGAAAAATTGCTTCTTCTTAAAAACTTTTCTACTTAAGAACCTGATCACAGAACAAATTAAGTTCCTAAGTAGAAGTGCCACTGTAATTCCTTTGTTCTAAATATTCAATTTAATGGGCAATGTTTGTATTTTATAACTATCCTTAATTTCAAGAGGCCTATAGTATACAGTATAGGCAATAGCGGGTCTTAAAACAGAGTGTCCAGCAAACCTAGAAAACAAGGAAATCAGGGAATTATCAGGGAAATTGGTGGTTCGGAAAATATCAGAGAATTAGTAAAAAAAACAGAATAAATCAGGGGGGGAAAACAAACTACAGTATTAAAATGTTTAAAAGTCAGGGGAAAAATCATGTTTAAAAAACCCTGGACTACGCTGCTTGACAGAGTTAAGCAAAAATGAGCATAACTGTGGCTTCCTCAGCTACCGATATTTCTCCATGGCTTAGCCGTTTGGTACATCATCTACGACCATACCTTAACTAGATCGCAAGTTACAGGACAATATCAGGGAATTTCAAAATGCTTCCCACCTGGTCACCCTATAAAACCTGTTGCTACCAATTTGCACATGTGCAGAAGCGTCCCGGGCGGATGGACGGAGCCTCCCATCACTGGCACTGCTGGTTCAAAGAACTGGGCCAAACCCGGAACAACCCACCACTGCAGTACAGGTTTTTCTTAGATTACCACCTTTCGTTTATTGGTACTTTAAAAATACAGCCGCCGAAAAATCTGACTCACAGTCACAACTCCTGCAGCATTCCCATGTCCCTGTGATCAACATTTGGGTGCTTGGCAACTGGTGTGTATTCACAATGGTTGTAGCATCCCAGGAATCACAGGGTTGCCCTTTGCAATTTTCCCTGCCAGTTTCCAATAAAGCAAAGTTAGAAGCCAGATTTGCAACATATTTCACTTAATGTCTATGGAGATTCTCCATTGTCATCCAGGTCATGGTTGTCTCAAAGGTGTTTTTTTCAAGAGGCAACAGGACTTTCTTTTTCTTTGAAGACCTTTCGCTTCTCATGCAAGAAGCTTCTTTAGCTCTGACTGGATCCTTCCATTCCCCACCATCTCGTCCGAGCCGAAGAAGCTTCTTGCATGAGAAGTGAAACATCTTCAAAGAAAAACCAGAAAGTCCACTTGCCCCTTCAAAAAGCACCTTTGGGATATTTCACTGAACTGCAATGATTTATTTATTTGGACCTTATTTATTTATTTGTTTGTTTATTATTTGGACCTTGTTTATTCATTGATTGATTTGGACTTTATTTATTTATTTGGACCTTATCTATCTATCTATCTATCTATCTATCTATCTATCTATCTATCTATCTGGACTTTATTTATTTGGACCTTATTTAATTAATTAATTAATTATTATTTGGACCTTATTTGTTTATTTGGACCTTATTTATTTATTTATTTATTTGGGCTTATTTATTTACTTATTTGGACCTTATTCATTTATTTATTTGGACCTTATTTTTTATTTATTTATTTGGGCTTATTTATTTATTTGGACCTTATTCATTTATTTATTTGGACCTTATTTTTTATTTATTTATTTGGGCTTATTTATTTATTTATTTATTTGGACCTTATTCATTTATTTATTTGGACTTATATGCCGCCCTACTCCCAGAGAACTCTGGGCGACTTACAACTAAATACACACAAAATGCAATATGAAACCCCTAAAAACAGTGCAAAACAATTTATAACCAACAGTTAACAATTAAAACAGTTTTTTAAAAATAATGCATGTCTTTCCTGGTCGGATCCCAATGGCTTGCCATCTGACCCCAGGCCTGCTGGAACAGCCAGATTTTTAGGGCTTTTCGGAAGGCCAGTAGGGTGGGGGCAGTATGGATCTCGGGAGGTATCTGGTTCCAAAGAGAGATGGAGCAGCCACAGAGGAGGCCCTCCCCTGCGTGCCTGCCTGCCGGCAGTGTTTAGATGACAAGAACCGGAGAAGACCAACCCTGTGGGCCCTTATCGGTCACTGGGAGCTATGCGGTAGAGGGCGGTCTCGAAGATAGTCTGGCTCTAAGCCATGCAGAGCTTTAAAGGTAATAACCAACACCTTGAATTGTGCCCGGAGACCAACCGGAAACCAGTGCAGTCCGCGGAAAATTGGTGTGTGGCTTATGCGGCTGCCTTCTGGATCAGCTGCAGCCTCTGGACAATCTTCAGAGGTAGTCCCATGTAGAGCGGGTTGTAATAATTCAAGCATGTGGTGACAAGGGCATGAGTGACTGTGAGAAGAGCCTCCCGATCCAAGTAGGGTCACAACTGGTGCACTAGGCGAACCTGTGCAAAGCTCCCCCTATCCACAGCTGTCAGATGGTGATCTATTTTTTTAAAAACATTCTTTATTGAAATTCTTTAAAAACATTAACAAAACATAAGCAAACATATTTACAAACAGCCAAAAATACAAAAACAAATCAAATCAAATCAAACAACACAACCAAAAGAAAAACACACTTACAAATAACAGTGAGTATAAACTTACATTGGGGAAGGAGGGAAAATATATATTTGTGTGTTAAGAATTATAAAACCTAATTCTGTCACTCCTTTCCGTTCATTTAAATGCTGGCAAATACAATCGGCATCCGGATTAATTATTTTGTTAATTTCTGCCTATAAATCAATTATTATTTCTACCACCTTATGTTAATTACCGTATATATTCAATACTTAAGATCTAAAAAATCATCACTCTAGATATATACTACACAGATACATACTTATTTTTGTAATTCCAAATTTCTAGTTATATCAATTCAACTGTAGTCATATTGTAATTTTAGCTCTCTTTCCTTCTCCTAAACCAATCATAAAAAGAATTCCAAATTTTATAACAATTTTTATAACACTAAAGTTAAGAAACAAAGAAGATTCCGTTTACTATAAAATTTGTCAGATGGTTATCTAATCCTAGCTGTGAGTCTAGGAGGACACCCAAATTGCGAATCCCAAATTGATTCACTTCAGAACCATGGCAAAAAGATTGTAAAATCAGGCGTGACTCCACTTCACAACTGCCTTGCTTAGCAATGGAAATTTTGGTTCCGATTGTGGTTGTAAGTTAAAGAACTCTGGTATCGGTATGGCGAGAATCAATCTTTGGGATACATCAGGAGCACAAGATAAAGAATTTTGCAGACCTACATACTATGATAATGATGATTTTGTCACGTTACAGTACCAGTACTTTAGCGGAGTCTTTATTTGATCTTTTGTTATACAACACTTTTTAATGAAGGTAAATTTTGCATGTCCTGAACTCACAAGATCAAAGCAAAGGGTGATTCAACCCTAATCCAGCTCTCCTGAAAATGAAATTAAGCTTTGCAAACTGAATGATGACGTGCGTTGTTAAATTGAAGCGAGGGCTTTGTTGTGAGAAAAATCAGTCGTTGCGAAAAAAGTTTCCACATTACTTGCCCGAGCGGTATTCACGTCACAGCGCACTCAGAAGCTGTTCTATAGAGAAAAGAGCAGTGACGAAAGTGGCGACAGTAATTATTTTGCTTCTCGTTTTATAGGCCCTTTGAACCACACATTTTCCCCCATCCTTCAATGGCAACAACACAAGAGCACACAACAGATTCAAACTTAATATTAACTGCTCCAAACCTGACTGTAAAAAATATGACTTCAGCAACCAAGTTGTCGAAGCATGGAACTCATTACCTGACTCCACGATTGATCTCTCCAGGTTCCTTAGAGGTCAGTAAGGGGCGTGAATAAGTGCACCAGTGTGCCTTCTGTCCGCTGTCCAATTGTCTCTCCTTATCTCATTTATCTTTACTCCCTTTCAAATTTGTTCACCTATACTTTTATATCTTTTCTTCTATTCTTTTCTTTAGTTATATTACTACATATCTATTCTCTTCAATGTGTATCATGTATTGGACTAAATAAATAAATAAAATAAATCCTAGTCAGATGCAGGCAGATTTATGCATAGGTAACGCTTCTCTTACAACCACAATTGAATCCAGAATTTCTGTCGCTAAGGGAAACATTTGCTAAGTTAGTTTTGTTCCATTTTACGACCTTGCTCGCCCTAGTTGTAATCACTACAGTGGTCAAGATAGTAACATGGTTGTAAAGTAAATCTGGCTTCCCCATTGGCTTTGCTTGTCAGAAAGTCACAAAAGGGGAATCATTGCGGCCAGTAAGGGCCCACAGACACGGCCTTCTCCTGAGCCACCATTACTCCTGCTCCGTAGGCTGTGAAAATGAATCCCAAATAAGGGTTGCAGGGTTTGTAAAATTGGGTCTTCCCCAACAGATCAGTCATCTGTATCATCCCTGGATTCTGAACAAGAATTAATGACACATCCACACATGCGTAGAGTGATGCATAGGAGACAACAACTGAAGGATTATTACAAGAGAAAATGAGGCCACCTGTGGTTGGGTGGGGCTGCTGTAATTAGTGCTACAGATAAAAGTGCAGCCTGGTGTTTTAGCCTCATGGCAGTTTATCTGATTCATTGTTTCGTCAAGATCGTGGTTTTTGTGTTCTTCAGGATCGTGTGTGTGGACTCTCTGGACTTTAGAATTGGACTCAATTTCCCAGTTATTGGGTGAGCAATTGGACTGCATTTCACCTGTACCTTGTGTGTACCAGAAAATCCCTTTGACATTTAAAAAGGGAGCTGTTTCTGTTTTTCTGTTGATAAAAACTTTTGGGTTTTCCTTTTATCGTGTGGTGTGTGTCTTCCTGGACTAATTACCCTGTAACAGCCTATCCCAAATAGGAATGGAAGAACTGCACCCATCCGCCACTCACCCACCTCTTTTCCCCCCTGGGGCAGTTTGAACAAATCTTATTTTTCCATTTGGGAATTTGTCAATGTGGGAGTGCGTTGGCCTGCCCTGGAGAAGTGTCCTCCGAAAGAAGTTCTGGAGAGGTTCAGGCAAGAGTGGGCTAAGCTGGAAATGGTCCCTGGCTGCCACAGCTTTCTCCGAGATTAGCGCTGGGGCAGAGACATTACTCACCAACTAGGAATGCAGCTCTCTTTTTTCCTTAATGAGAACAAAACATTCTTATTCTGCTAGTTAAAAGGCTGGGACTGGCTGTCACCATGCCAACAGATTCTTCTCCCCTGGGAGTGCCACAGTGGAGGATCCTTTCTCTGCCTTCCTATTTTTTTTGGGGGGGGGGGAAGGTGAAACAGACGAGTTCATACTTGACATTTGGGTTGTGAAAAAAGCACCTCCTAGTTTTGTTTTATTGGCCCTCAATGTGCTTTAGCTAAGGACCACGGTGGAATTTGGTGCACAACTAGGTGTGAAGTCTCTTTGGGACTGTTTGGGGGGGGGGGGCAGAACTTCTTTTGGTGGATTAGAAAGACATGAGAAGAGCTCTGAGGGATCAGGCTAAAAGGTCCCTCCAGTCCAGCGGCTTGTTTTCCCACACTGATCCACCAGATGTTTTTTGGGGAAGCTTTGAAACAAGACCGAAAAGAAGCTGTTTTTGCCTTCGGTCTCTCGAAACAGCTAAGTCAATACTGAGCATGCTGTCTGGAGATTATTATTTATTATTATTTATTTTGTCCAATACACAATGAGAGTTTTAGTGGATATATATATATAAATATATATATATGTGTGTGTGTGTGTGTGTGTGTGTGTGTGTGTGTGTGTAGATATATATATATATATATTGTCCAATACACAATGAGGGTTTTAGTGGGTATATATTAATATACACATAGTAAAATACATGATGAAGGTTATAGAGGAGATACTCATAGTAAAATATATCTATGAAAGAATAGAAAAGAAGATATAGGAATAGAACATATCAATGGAGTAGAAGAAGAGATATAGGAATAGAAGAAAGGTATAAGAGATATAGGAGAGCAATAGGACAGGGGACGGAAGGCACTCTAGTGCACTTGTACATATATATATATATATGTGTAGATTGTAGATATGTACATATGTACATATATATATATGTAGATTGTAGATATGTAGATTGTTCTGAGTTCGGGTTTTGCACTGTGTAATATTTTGAGTGTCTATGCGACGTTTCGGTGAAATCACATTCACCATCATCAGGCTGAAGTTGTAAGCTTCGTGCTGCTGTATATGACGGTCTTGGTATATTCGGGTTTCTTCCCGTGTAGGATTTGGAAATTTCTGGCGACGTTTCAACGAGGGTCCCACTCGTCATCTTCAGGCTGGTGTTTCTGTCCTTGTTCTCAGGCGAACACTGCGAGACCTGAGCTGCCTTCCTTCTATAAATACTGGTGGCTGGGTGTCGCCAGAAATTTCCAAATCCTACACAGGAAGAAACCCGAATATACCAAGACCGTCATACCTGTACCTGTGAAAATCTACGAAAACAATATATATATATATATATACACACACACACATAGTAAAATACGTGATGAAGGTTATAGAGGAGATACTCATAGTAAAATATATCTAAGAAATAATAGAAAAGAAAGGTATAGGAATAGAATATATCAATGAAAGATAGAAGAAGAGATATAGGAATAGAAGAAAGGTATAGGAGATATAGGAGAGCAATAGGACAGGGGACGAAGGTACTCTAGTGCACTTGTACTCGCCCCTTACTCACCTCTTAGGATGGGAGAAAAATAGACGGACGTGGAAGGAATAGAACAAGTGTTTTCCAAACTTGATCACTTTTGAAAGTAGACCAGGACACACGGGTGAACTAAGAACGGTACGTTTATTCAGCTCTGAGTAGAAAGTGACTTTCAGCAGTACCGATCTGCTTTGCCTGGGAGAAACCGCTTCTTATATACATTTGCGGTTCCCGCCAAAGCGAAGCCGGCTGCGTCTGAGGCCAATCAGGAGCGACTTCCTTATTTGGCTCAGGCAGCGCTAGAAGGAGAAAGGAACAAACCAACTATGATACAAAGTAGCCATTACAGGATACAACACCCCTCCCTCCTTAGTTGGGAGACATCCATTACGAAAGCCACGTGACAAAATCGTCCAATCTGCTGGGTCTTCGCGAAACTCGCCTCCGACCTGCGCAGTTCAGTCGGCTCCTCGCCTGCGACCGTGGAGGATGGTTCGTTGCTGCTCCCTCGGTGTGGCTGAGGCCTGTTTGGGGCCTCGGCCTGTTGACTCGGCCTGGCGGGCCTCACGATGGCGTCGGAGGAAGAGGACGGCTCGGCATCGCTGGACGACTCTCCCCGACCCGATAAGTCCAATTGAATGTCCATTACATCGGGTTGTGTGTTAGAGTCTGTAGAATTGGGGGGAGTCTGTGTCAGTGGGTTGCTCCGTGCGTTTCCCGTATATGATCGATATGTCTTTTCACACTCGACCATCCTCAAGTTTTACCAAGTATGTTTTCGGAGCATTTTGTTTTACAATGATTCCCTTCATCCAATTTATACCTCCATCAAAATTTTTCACAAATATATTTTGTCCCAAATACATTTCCCTCGAGGGGTTACAATCATATTATTATTATTATTACAAAACCTCGGGTGTAACCTGTCGAGTGGTGACCTTAATTTTCCTCCCCATCAATAGTTCTGCCGGGCTCACGTGCGTGTGGGAATTTGGGGTGATGTGCTGGGTTAGTAAGAACTGATCTAAATTCTGTTGCACATCTCCAGGGCCTGACCTGCGCAACGCCTCCTTAGCCACACGAACATAACGTTCTGCCAAACCATTAGCCCAGGGCGAGTAAGGCGAGATGAGTGCGTGTCTGACTCCCAAACTATCCAGGAACAATTCAAACTGCCTGGCGGTTAACTGTGGCCCATTGTCTGACACTAGGAGATCGGGGCAACCATGGGTAGCAAACAGTCTGCGTAGCACCTTGATGGTGGCACTCGTGGTTATGTTGTTCATTGCTATAATTTATACCCATTTGGAGAACGCATCGACCACAATTCAGGAAATATTGAGATCCCACTGGGCCTGCAAAGTCAATGTGAATTCTGGACCAAGGCCCTGCAGGCTGCTCCCACTCTGCTGGAGTCGTTTTGGGGGGGTTAGGTCGTGACTCTTGACAGGGATCACATTTGGCTACCCAGCCCTCAATATCAGCATCCAAACCTGGCCACCATAAATGCCCTCTGGCTAGGCCCTTCATCCTGACAATCCCAGGATGGCCCACATGTAACATTTCTAGTACTTTTACCCTCAGGCTTTTAGGAATAATCACTCTGTCCCCCACAACAGACAACCTTTTACAAAATGACAATTCCAGTCTCCTGGTTTTGTAATCACACAGTTCCGGTTTTACAGAGTCATTTTGCCAACCCTTGAGTACACAGTTTACCACTTGTTTTAGTATTGGGTCTTGCTGCGTGTGTGCAGCTACCTCTTTTGCAGTAGTTAAAGGGTTGTCTTCTATTTCTATCATCAATACATCAGCAGATGGGGCAGGATCTTCCACTAACTCTGGCATTGGGCATCTGCTGAGGCCATCTGCGTGGTTTATAGATTTACCCCCTTTATGTATGAGCTCGTATTGGTACCCCGATAGGAAGAGGGCCCATCTGATTAACCTTGGGGACATGAATGGGGGAGTAGGCTTGTTGGGGGCTAATAGACCTAATAAGGGCTTGTGGTCGGTGACCAATTCGAAACCCCTTCCAAAAAAGATAATTGTGGAACTTCTTCACCCCTGCACTAAAGCTAGAGCCTCCTTGTCTAATTGGCTATAATTCCTCTCAGCGCCGGTCATTGTTCTGGAGAAAAATGCAATGGGTGCCTCTGTCTTATTTGGCAAAACGTGGGCCAAGACGCCACCCACGCCGTATGGAGAAGCATCGCACGTGAGTCTGATGGGTAGCGAAGTACTGTATTGGACTACTACGCTTTTGGAGGTTAATAATTGTTTTATTTGGGCAAAAGCTTCGCGTTCAGCTTTCCCCCATGTCCATGGCGCTTCCCTCTGGAGTAAACGGTGTAGAGGCTCTGCTACTGTTGCCTTCTGTTTCAAAAAAACGGAGTAAAAATTTAGAAGGCCTAAAAAAGCTTGCAACTCGGTTTTACTTTGTGGCTCTGGGGCTTCCCTGATTGCTCTGAGTTTCTCTGCTGTGGGGTGGATACCATCTTTATCAATTTTGTAACCAAGGAATTCTACTGAATTGGTTCCCCAAACGCATTTATCAGGCTTAACTCTCAACCCTTTGTCCTGAAGTCTCTTAAGTACTTCCCTAATTCTTTTGTTGAGTTGCTCCTGGTTCTCCCCCGCAATTAAGATGTCATCAAAATACGGGATGGCCCCTTTTACCCCTGATAACAATCGTTCCATTATACTTTGGAAAATCCCTGGGGCTATGCTCACTCCGAACTGTAATCTGGTGCATTTAAAGGCACCCCTGTGGGTTACAATTGTTTGCGCGTTTGCGGTTGCTTCGTCGACCGGGAGCTGTAAATAAGCTTGTGCTAGGTCAATCTTTGCGAACCTTTTCCCTTCCCCCAGGGAGTGCAGTAGCTGTTGGACCACCGGAATAGGGTATGGGTGGTGTTGTAGGGCCTTGTTTAGAGTCGACTTGTAGTCAGCACAGACTCTTAAGGAGCCATCAGGCTTGAGCGGGGTGACTATGGGTGTTTCCCATGGCCCCTGTTCCACAGGGACTAAGATGCCCTGGCTTATTAATTTGTCCAGCTGCAGGTCAAGTTTGGGGAGGAGTGGAAGGGGTACTCTGCGAGGTTTCAGCCGGACAGGTGGAACTTTGGGGTCAATGGAGAAAGAGATAGGTGGCCCTTTGTATGAACCCAAGGTGGGGCTAAACACTTCAGGGAACTCTTTCACAAAATTAGGCATGTTATCACAGTTAATATTGCAAATACCCGAAACTTCAATTCCCAAAGGTTCCATCCAGGCTAACCCCAGGAGAGAGTGCTTAGCCCCTGTTACAACAACCATAGGCAGGGTACATTTAACATTTTTAAATACAATTGGTACATTAACAGTGCCCAAGACAGAGATTACCCCCCCCCCGAAAATCTCTGATAACCAGTGAGGTTTGTGAAAGCTCATTTTTTCCTAAGTGAGGCATGTACAATTTGAGCTTTTCCCATGGCATAATGGAATATTTAGACCCCGTATCTAGTTCCATGGAACAAGGCTTGTTGTTTAGCAATAGGGAAATTACAATTTTGCCCCCATTCTTTGTTGCCGTGGTATTCACGGAAAATAGAGAGTTACCTCTTGCGTAGTCGCGGTTAGCGGTTGAGTGATTTCTTTGTCCCGAAAAACGGAAAGGTCGGTTTTCTCGTGGTTGGTTTTGTGAGCGTTGGTTCCGCGGCGTGGAGAAGGTGTCCTCCGGTGCAGATGCTCTGCATGCCTCGGCGATGTGGCCCCGTCGGTTGCAGCGGCGGCAGATGGCATCCCGGAAGGGGCAACGATGTCGTTGGTGGTTTCCTCGGCAGCCGGCGCAGGGGGCGGCGAAGTGGGGTGGTCTCTGCTGTCGCTGTTGGTCTCGGAGCAGGAAGCAGTTGTCCTCGTTGCGAGCTGGTGGGCTGAGGTCGTCTGGGTCCTCGGCGCGGGGAGATGCGGAGTCGATTTTGGCGATGGTTTCTCGTCTACTGTGCTCTTTCAATTCTTTTGCTGCGGCGTCGGAGACTTCTGCGGTCTGCGCCAGCTTAATCACGGTTTGTAAGGACGGGTTGTCCTCGGCTAGGAGCTTGTTTCTGATCGAGTCGTTTTTCATACCGAAGACTAAGGCGTCGGTGAGGCGAGCTTCTGGGTTGTCAAATTTGCATTGAGCTAGTACCGTGCGAAGTCGCGTTGCGAATTGGTTTATCGTCTCCGTCTCGCGTTGAGCCATTCTAGAAAATTGGTGTCAGAAGACCATGGCCGGTTTTGTCGGCTTGAAGTGGCTCGCTAGCTTGGTTTGCAGGATGTCCCAAGCGACGGTTCTTGCAGGCAGCGGGTCGGTGAGAGTCTGGGCGAGCGCGCGGATCTCTGGACCGCAGTAGTTGAGGAAGATTGCCCGTTTTCTATCGGCGTTGGCGTCTCCTATCCCCGCTGCCTCGAGGAATAATTCGAAGTCGGTCATGTATTCGTCCCAGGAAGTCTTCTCGGGGTTGTAGAATTCAGGAGCTCGGCCGATCTGGATGTTAGTCATTCTTGCACGCGTGTTCACTTCGTCTCTCGTCGCCAGTGAAGTAGACCAGGACACACGGGTGAACTAAGAACGGTACGTTTATTCAGCTCTGAGTAGAAAGTGACTTTCAGCAGTACCGATCTGCTTTGCCTGGGAGAAACCGCTTCTTATATACATTTGCAGTTCCCGCCAAAGCGAAAGCCGGCTGCGTCTGAGCCAATCAGGAGCGACTTCCTTATTTGGCTCAGGCAGTGCTAGAAGGAGAAAGGAACAAACCAACTATGATACAAAGTAGCCATTACAGGATACAACAACTTTGGATATGTGGACTTCAACTCTCAGTTGCTAGCTGGGGAATTCTGTGAGTTGAAGTCCCCCACATCTTAAAGTGCCCATGTTTAAAATCTACTGCACTACTGTTACTACTAGTTTTTTCTTATCGTTCCTATCACCCATTTCTTCCCACTTAGGACTGTATGACTGTAACTTCTTGTTGTATCCTTACGATATTTATTAATTATTTTTTCCTCACCGCTTATTTGACCCCCATGACAATCATTAAGTGTTGTATTGTATTGTATTTGTATTTATTAGATTTGTATGCCGCCCCTCTCTGAAGACTCGGGGCGGCATACAAATCTAATAAATACCTCAGGATTCTCTAATACCTTATGATTCTCAAATCTAATAAATACCTCAGGATTCTCTAATACCTCATGATTCTCAAATCTAATAAATACCTCATGATTCTTCACAAACGTATACAGTAATCCCTCGTTTTTTACGGGGGATGCGTTCCAAGACCACCCATGAAAAACAAATTTCAGGGAAGTAGAGGAAAGATATTTTTTAATGTATTTAACGAGTATTTGGACTTTTAAAACCCACCCTTTGCCTTAAACAGTCATTCTATAATGTTTCTCAGCTGGGAACTACATGTGATAGCCTACCAATTTCTTTAATAGAGTACAGTAGTACTATAGAAGAATTTTATCAATTTTTAATGGATTTAAAATTTTCAATGGATTTAATGGATTTAAGCCCCCTTTGAAAACCCATGAAGTAGCGAATCTGCAAAAGATGAACCGCGAAGTAGCGAGGGATTACTGTATTTTCTTTTTATGTACACTGAGAGCATATGCACCAAAGACAAATTTCTTGTGTGTCCAGTCACACTTGCCCAATAAAGAATCCTCTCCTCTCCTCTCCTCTATTCTATTTATTCCATTCCTGTTCTATTCTTATTCTATTCTACAGTATTCCTGGAGAGATCTTGGCCAGCTGGCTTACCTGCAGAAAGCAATCAGCGGTTAGATTCTCTGAGCTAGCAACCATTGCAATATCAGGTGGCGGTAAATTGCGCACACTAATTATATGCTGATTTTTAAACGATTCATGCTTTTGGTTGGATTTCTCAACATGATTTTGACGCAAGCTGCACGTGGATCTTTATGTCTGGGTTTATTATTTTGTGAAGTCATCGTATGTTTCCTTGGGTTTGGCTCGGCCTATAACTCTAGCCATTGTGGTTTGTAGGCTGAGGTTTACAGCTTAGTGCAAAGGATCAGTCTGGACAATTATAGCTTACACCTTGGTAAAACAAATCCTAGTGCAGTTACTTATGTTAAAGTCTGCGCCATTTTTGGTTTAATAATTCATTTCTTTGGTTTCAGTCGTTTTCTTTGTTCCCTGCCTTCCTGAATATTTTATATATCAACTCACTGTTCATAATTTTATAAAGCATTAGGAAGCATTTCATAAAGTATGTCTCCGTAGATAGAGATCTATCTAGGGCACCATTTCATTTACAATAGTAGCAGCCACATCCCTTCGAAGCTTACAAGCCATTTCCTTGCTAATGATTTATAATATATTATGACACATTCAATTATTTTTATTTATTTATTTATTTATTTATTGGATTTGTATGCCGCCCCTCTCCGGAGACTCGGGGCGGCTAACAGCAATAACAAAACAGCATATAATAATAATCCAATACTAAAAACAGTTAAAAACCCATTATTATAAAAACCAAACATACATACAGACATACCATGCATAAAATAGTAAAGGCCTAGGGGGAAAGAGTATCTCAATTCCCCCATACCTGGCGGCAGAGGTGGGTTTTAAGCAGCTTACAAAAGGCAAGGAGGGTGGGGGCAATTCTAATCTCTGGGGGGAGTTGGTTCCAGAGGACCGGGGCCGCCACAGAGAAGGCTCTTCCCCTGGGTCCTGCCAAACGACATTGTTTAGTTGATGGGACCCGGAGAAGACCCACTCTTGGTATTGATATAATAGAACTAATTTCTGAACTTCCAAAACCCAAACTAAACTACTAATATGTGGTATCCATAGGTTCCCCATCACAGCCTTATACCATTTTAGACCAAATGCTTATCTAATCGCTTCTTAAAAGCTTCCAGTGTTGGAGCATTCACAACTTCTGGAGGCAAGCTGTTCCACTGGTTAATTGTTCCAACCGTCAGGATATTTCTCCTTAGTTCTAGGTTGCTTCTCTCTTTGATTAGTTTCCATCCTTTGCTTCTTGCCTTGCTCAATATAGCCCAAGGCAGTAAGGGGAAATCTCTGCCTCTGTTCTGTGTTTACTTTTAATGAGAAGAAGAAAATATTGCATACTCCATGCCCAGCAAGAGCTACTCTCGGACCAGTTCTCCTTGTCTTCTTGCTCTATCATTCATTTTTCCATTCTTTTCCCTTTCATCTTCCTTCTAAAAAAATGTCCTTGGCTGACAATCATCCAATATTTTAAGCTAAAATGCGAACTAGTTTTGCAACTCAGTGTGTTGCAAGCTAATATGAGTTTGTGGCTTTGTGTTATTGTAGAAATCCAGGCAAACAAAGGGAATGCTGCACGAATCCCAGCGACAAGTTAGGTCCCACAGAGTGGGTCTTCTCCGGGTCCCGTCAACTAAACAATGTCGCTTGGCGGGACCCAGGAGAAGAGCCTTCTCTGTGGCGGCCCCGGCCCTCTGGAACCAACTCCCCCCAGAGATTAGAATTGCCCCCACCCTTTTTGCCTTTCATAAGCTTCTTAAAACCCACCTCTGCTGCCAGGCATGGGGGAACTGAGATACTCTTTCCCCCTAGGACTTTACAATTTTATGCATGGTATATCTGTATGTATGTTTGGTTTTTATAATAATGGGTTTTTAACTGTTTTTAGTATTGGATTATTATTGTATGCTGTTTTATTACTGTTGTTAGCCACCCCGAGTTTTCAGAGAGGGGCGGCGTACAAATCCAGTAAATAAATAAATAAAATAAATAAGCCAAGGTTTGGTTAACCATGACTTAGTGTCTTGTGTGAACATAATTACTACTAATATTACTACTACTACTACTACTACTACTAATAATAATAATTTATTATCACCCCTCTCCGAAAACTCGGGGCGGACCAATGTTATGTTGTGACTTATGTTGTGACTAAAGCCATGATGACAAGCCTATGGCAACTGTGCCACAGGTGGCATGCCGAGCCATATCTGCTGGCAAGGGAGCCATTGCTCTTGCTCAGCTCCAGCGTGCAAGTATGCGCTGGCCAGCTAATTTTCGTCTTGCTCTGAAGCTCCTGGAGGGCGCTTCGGCCTCCAGGGGGGCAAAGGAGGCCATTTTTGTCTCTGGGAAGCCTCTGGGAAGCCTCTGGAGGCTGGGAAGGGTGAAAACTGGGCCCACTGGAAGTCGGGAAGAGAGGAGAGGGTGGTGCAACCATGCGTGGGGGGGGCACATTGGATTATGAGTGTGAACACTGAAAGGCTGCCAAAATTTTAACTGCCACACTGTGGTCGTGGCTTATTTGTGGGTGTGGCTTGCTGGCCATGTGACCAGGTGGGTGTGGCTTGACAATCATGTGATTGGGGGTGGCTTAAAGTTCCTGCGACTGGGTGGGAGTGGCTTACCGACCAAGATAAGTTTTCAAATAGGTGCTTGGACTCTTTTTTCAGTTGATTAAGTCACATTATTTCAATAGCCACAACAAGGACAAACGATAGACAGCATTAATAATAATTAATTTAATAATTTATTAGATTTGTATGCCGCCCCTCTCCGGAGACTCAGGGCAGCTCACAACAATAATAATAACAGTGTGACAATGTAAACAAATGTAATATTAAAAAAGCATCTAAAAACCCATCATTTAAAAAAACCATGCAACACAAGGATACCATACAAAAAACTATATAAGCCTGGGGGAGATGTCTCAATTCCCCCGTGCCTGGTGATATAGGCGGGTCTTAATTAATTTCCGAAAGGCAAAGAGGGTGGGGGCAGTTCGAATCTCTGGGGGGAGTTGATTCCAGAGGTCCGGGGCCGCCACAGAGAAGGCTCTTCCCCTGGGGCCTGCCAGATGACACTGTTTAGTCGACGGGACCCGGAGAAGGCCAACTCTGCGGGACCTTATCGTCCGCTGGGATTCGTGCGGCAGAAGACGGTTCTTCTGCCGCCTTATTTGTTGAGGAGCACAGTCACATTTTAAGATTTTGTACTGAACCCACAAGGTTCAGTATGATAACAGATTAGGCAAGTAGCTCAATTTTCTTTAATAGCTATAAAAGTTCAGTTCTAGGCAATGAGTAAAAGGATTAAACCGGTTATGAGTGAAAAACATATTTAATTACAGTATTTCCTATTTTTAAAGTAATTAAGGATCATACTATGGTACTAGAGAAGGAAGGGCAATAAAAAAACTATTAAGTATTCAATAAATAGTGCATAAACATACTACTCCTACTGTATTCCTTCTCCCCTCCTCCCGGTAGGGGCAGTAGCCCATCAACTGGGTGTGAGCGTGCGATTAAAGTTTCACCATCACTGGACCAAGGGATCCTTGTCCTCAGTGAGGACCTGCCTTTTCTGCTGAGTCAACAGGCAAGTGCTGATGATGGAGAAACAGGACCTAGCCTTTACATTCTCCCCATTATTGTGTTTTTACAGGGTGAACTGTATTGACGCAGAAGAGAAATGAAGTCCAGGCAGTCCCAATGGTAAGTACAATCGTGGCAAGGTTCAGAACGGCCTTGCTCTTCAGAAGCAAATCTGAGGGGCCACATTTAGGGGATATGAATATTCAGGGATCGTTGGGGCGGTGGTGGTCAGGTCTTTCTGAATGATATTCAGGGTGGGTCACAATAGTGTTTCCACTCAGGGATTCGTCCTGATGTGTTCTCTAGATCAGGGGTCTATAGTCTTGGCAACTTTAAGACTTGTGGGCCAGTGATGTGGGCGTAGTTTATTTTGTGGGTGTGGCTTGCTGGCCATGTGACCAGGTGGGAGCGGCTTGACAATCATGTGACTGGGGTGTTGGCTTAAAAGTCATGTGACTGGGTGGGAGTGGCTCACCAACCAAGATAAGTTTTTAAATAGGTGCTTAGACTATTTTTCAGTTGATTAAGTCACATTATTTGAATAGCCCTGAAAAGGACAAATGATAGACAGCATTATTTGTTGAGCAGCACAGTAATATTTTAAGGTTTTGTATTGAACCCACAAGGTCACGACCTCTTATGGAAGTGAATTCCATAAACCAACGACCCTCTGGGTGAAGAAATATTTCCCTTGATTTGTCCTCGCTTTCTTACCTATGAGCTTCAGGGAGTGCCCCCTCGTCCTAGTATTGTGTGATAGAGAAAATATTTTTTCTCTATCTGCCTTTTCTATCCCATGCATGATTTTATACACTTCGATCAAGTCACCCCTTAAACACCGTCTTTCAAGGCTGAAGAGACCAAGGCGTTGCAACCTGGTTTCATAAGGGAGGGGCTCCATTTCCTTGATCATTCTTGTTGCCCTTTTTTGCATCTTTCCCAGTTCCATTATATCCTTCTTGAGGTGCGGTGACCAGAACTGTACACAGTACTCCAAGTGTGGTCTCACCATCGATTTGTACAGAGGCAATACAACACTTTCCGACTTATTTTCGATTCCCTTCCTAAGTTCCCAGGAGTGCTCTGCAGGCTCCCCAGACCCTCTCCCCACACCATTTTTGTGAAAAAAAATGGGCAAAAAACAGCCCGGTTTTTATTTATTATTTATTTATTTATTTATTTATTTATTTATTGGATTTGTATGCCGCCTCTCTCTGCAGACTCGGGGCGGTTCACAACAGCAATAAAACAGTATATAACAAAATCCAATACTAAAAACAGTTAAAAACCCATTACAGTACAGTATATAAAAACCAATCATACATACAGACATACCATGCATAAAATTTTAAAGGCCTAGGGGGAAAGAGTATCTCAGTTCCCCCATGCCTGGCGGCAGAGCTGGGTTTTAAGCAGCTTTCGAAAGGCAAGGAGGGTGGGGGCAATTCTAATCGAGTCTGCGGAGAGGGGCGGCATACAAATCTAAATAAATAAAATAATAAAATAAATAAATAAATAATCTCTGGAGGGAGTTGTTTCCAGAGGGCCGGGGCCGCCACAGAGAAGGCTCTTCCTCTGGGTCCCGCATTTGTGCCATTCCCCTGCATCCAGGAGCTGTCTGCAGGTGGGGCGAGGCTTCAGGGCAGCAAAAATGGCTGCATTCGGTGTATAAGACGCACCAACATTTCTGCCCTCTTTTAGAGGGGGAAAGGTGCATCTTATACTCCGGAAAATACAATAGTTTCCACCTAGAGTTTTATTCAGGAGAATGAAAGAGGAAAAACTGCACAGTTTCAACTTTCTTGCTCTTCTGATAGCTTTAACAAAACAGCCAGGATGTGTAAGGAGCTAATTTCCTTTCACAGTGAGATGACTGAAGAAGGTACAAAGTCTTTTTTATTTTAATTATAGCAAGGCAAGGAAGTAATTGAGAGTTGAAGACAAAGGGGGGAAAGGCAAAAGGAAAATGTCATAAATCCTGCAGACTTTATTCAGCAGCTGCTCTTCCGGGAATACATGCAAAGGCACAATATGGGTAAAAATAATAAGACTCGGGATACAATAGCGCAACTGGTGAATTTAATGCAAGTCAATAGACGCCTCCTGAGCTGCGTCTGCGGTCCCTCCATGCTGCCTCCTCCTGCGCCTCCTCTGCTGCACCTCTTTGTTGTCCTATTTTCTCCAACCCTTCCTCGGGGAAGCCTTTTCTTCTGAATCCAGGGTAGGAAGAGTCGCTTTCTCCTCCCAGGATGGAAAGGGACAAAGGTTTGAGACACAATGGAATTTGCTCATCTTCCTTTTAGAATAGAATAGAATTCTTTCTTGGCCAAGTGTGATTGGACACACAAGGAATTTGCCTTTGGTGCATATGCTCTCAATGTACACAAAAGAAAATATAGATTTTCTTCTATATTCAAAACAATGTTCTTTATAATGAAAATTCACTTAAACCAAGCCCTCTTTTGGGATAGCAAAGAGCACTCGTCTCCAACCAAACTGGTAATTTGTACAAGTCCCTTATCAGTTCTCTGATACTTAGCTTGCAGCTGTGAGGCAATTCACAGTCCTTCTTCTTTCACAAAGTGAAACACACTTTGCTCTGGTTTAGTTTCAAAGCGGGGAAAAATCAGCACACAAAAAGCAGGCACCACACACAATGATCAGATAATCCTCCACAATGGCCAAATCCACAGGCTGCTATTTATAGCAGCCTCACTTATCACCACAGCCCCACCCAACCACAGGTGGCCTCATTTTCTTTGATAATAATCTCTCAGTTGTTGCTGCCTATGCATCGCTCTCCGCATGTGTGGCTGTATCATTAACTCTTGTTCTGAATCCAAGGAGGAGCGAGATAATTGATCTCCTTCTGAGCTGTCTGCCACACTCTCCTCCTCCCTGTCACTCATGTCTTCTTGGTCAGAGGAGCCTTCATCATCAGATTCCACCGGGGGCAAAACAGGCCTGCAGCATGTGGATGTCTCCCCCACACCCACAGTCCTTGGGGCAGGAGCAGGGCCAGAGCTAACCACAACACAGACACAATGGAATTTGTTCACCTTCCTTTTAGAATAGAATAGAATCATTTATTGGCCAAGTGTGATAGGACACACAAGGAATTTGCCTTTGGTGCATATGCTCTCAATGTACACAAAAGAAAATATAGATTTGTCAAGAATCATGTGGTACAACATTTAATGATTGTCATAGGGGTCAAATAAGCAATGAAGAAACAATCAATATTAATTAAAATCTTAGGATACAAGCAACAAGTTACAGTCATACAGTCCGAAGTGGCAGGAAATGGGTGATAGGAATGATGAGGAAAAACTAGTAGAAATAGAAGTGCAGACTTAGTAAAACGTTTGACAGTGTTGAAGGAATTATTTGTTTAGCAGAGTGATGGCGTTTGGGGAAAAACTGTTCTTGTGTCTAGTTGTCTTGGTGTGCAGTGCTCTCTAGCGACGTTTTCAGGGTAGGAGTTGAAAGCCCATCAAAAGTTTTCACATTCTTTTTTTTTTTTAGAATTTTTTAAAATTGAATTTATATACAATTTTAAAAGATAGTACATAATCTTATTGCTGTGAGCCGCCCCGAGTCTATGGAGAGGGCGGCATACAAATCTAATAAATAATAATAATAATAATCATCATCATCTCTGGTATTTTATTCATATTCTATAAACTAATATTTGGCACAAACAAATATTTAACACAAAAAAAAGGAAAGAAAAGAAAAATTTTAAAAAAAGTTTTCACACTCTTAAAACAATTCTGCAGAGTAAGATTTTCCTAACTCTTTTAACTTCTGTCTGTTCCGATTTGGCAAATCCAGTTTGAGCTTCCCTATTCAGAAATCCTTGCAGGGGGAAAAGGTGTGGCCAACGTCGCAGTGCTATGGAGTTCCTCATGCTCCGCTGGGGGATCCCAATATCTGCGCTGACAGGAGACCCAGTTCAGCTAGAACATGGTCAGAACCACCTTGTAGGGGTGGGGAAAAAGAGAGGGGCCTGCTGGTAAGCCGGGGAGGGGGACAGCAAACCCGCCAGCCTGCAGTGAGCAGAAGACAACATTAAGTGTCCTAGCTGCGACCACATTTGAAGCCCAACATTTATGTAAAGTGAGTTATTTGTTAAGTGAATTTTGTCTGATTTTCATGACCGTCCTTGCCTCAGTTGTTAAGTGAATCACTGCAGTAGACAAGTTAGTAACCTGATTAATTTATCCGCCCAAGGTTGCCTCAACCACAGGGGTTCCACAAATTTCTGCCTTTCGCTCTAAGCAGTTTACCAGTGGTCGTGCCACCCTTGTCTATGCATGAATCTCACCTATAGCAGGCAGGTACTAGTTTTCCTTTTGTTTTTGCATGAAAGATGCTGAGGGGATGGATGACGCAGGTTTGAGGGTCTTCCTCCTCCTCCTCCCCCCATCTTATTTTATTCCTCCTCTTCATCTTCGTCATCATTTGTTGCTACAAGAAAACTTTGTGCCAGATGCCATTGTATAAATCAGTGGGTTTTCCCCCCCAAACTTGGCAATTTTAAGACGCGTGGATCAACTCCCAGAATTCCCCAGCCTGCAAATGTAATACGTTTTACAGATTTTAATTGTAACAATTTACTATATAAAATAATTAGGTTTAATCAGTAAAATAAAATGCTTTTTTAAAAAAAGGAATATTAGTAAATTGTCTGGCAATCCAAACTTTTTGCTCTTCTAGGAAGGAAAACAGAAGGGATTTTTTTAAAAAATAAAACTACCGTATATCTCTTTAAAAAGCAGGAAACCCTGTCTGCCACTGCATTTCAACATCTTGAAACTAGGATAGACAATTGGTCTAAGCAAACAGTATTATTACAGTTGTTATAAATATTACGGTGGCATAGTCAGGGAAGCAACTGTTGTTTAGGTCTTTTCGTACTTCCGTAAAGAGAGAGGTAGGAAGCAGGACAGGATGCATCTGCATTTAATCGTTATAATGGCTTGTTAAAAGTTAAAAACTGCAGTCTTTGCTGAAATAGTTATTTCTGCTTTGATTCTTTATAAAGTAAGTTGGCCAAGGGGAAAACTAGACATTACACTGCTGGTGAAGTATAATGGTTAAGATCTTGGACTGGGACTTGATTTTTGCAGCAGCCTCATAACCACGTGATCTAAATTCAGGGATGTGGCAAGTGGCCCGTATTTGTGGCAGTAGTACTGTTCTGGGTTTGTGTGATCGCCAACCTGCTTCTCTATGGAAATTTCTTTGCCGCAGTTGTAAGTAGGACTGCATGTAGGTAGCCCATGTTTCTCCAGCACTCCGCGGACTGCATTGGTTACCAATGTATTTCTGGATGCAATTCAAAGTGTTGGTTATGATCTATAAAGCCCTACATGGCATCGGACCAGATTACTTGCAGAACCGCCTTCTGCCACAAGAGTCCCAGCAACCGGTTAGGTCCCACAGAGTCAGCCTTCTCCAGGTCCTGTCAGTTAGGCAATGTCGTTTGGCCGGGCCTAAGGGAACAGCCTTCTTTGTGGGGGCTCCGGCTTTCTGAAATCAGCTCCCCCCAGAGATTCGTACTGCCCCCCACCTTCCTCGTCTTCCGTAAGAGCCTGAAGACTCTTCTATGGCACCAGGCTTAGGGTTAGGGAAAGCAAGTATAATGCTTGGCTGCATAGCTAGAGGTATAACAAGCAGGAAGAGGGAGATTGATCCTGGTGTATGAAGCGCTGGTGAGACCACATTTTAAATACTGTGTTCAGTTCTGGAGACCTACAAAAAGATATTGACAAGATTGAACGGGTCCAAAGACGGGCTACAAGAATGGTGGAAGGTCTTAAGCATAAAACTTATCAGGAAAGACTTAATGAACTCAATCTGTAAAGTCTGGAGGACAGAAGGGAAAGGAGGGGCATGATCGAAACATTTAAATATGTTAAAGGGTTTAATAAGGTTCAGGAGGGAAGTGTTTTTGATAGGAAGGTGAACACAAGAACAAGCGGGCACAATGTGAGGTTAGTTGGGGGAAAGATCAGAAGCAACATGAGAAAATATTATTTTACT